>NW_028261385.1:114317487-114617487 GCF_051295495.1 Thamnophis sirtalis | reverse complement strand
AAGCCATTTCTTCTAGCCTTGGACGCAATTCATGTGAGAGTTTTTTATGATGAATCCTATAGCTTTGGTGTAATTATTAGTAAATCATCTCTATTAAGTAAACTGAAAAGTAAAGTAATGATATATACATATGTTTCTGTTTGATTTATTCTGAGTAAACAAAATAAGATTTGATTATGCTGCAGAAATTGAAAAAGTGTAATTATCAACAGCATATTCTTACTTTTTGGAAATGATATGAGACAGAGTTTGTTAGAGAGCAATAGAGAAATTCAATGGATGCCTTAAGTTGGGAGTATTTATATAACAAAATTA
The DNA here is from genome assembly GCF_051295495.1 of Thamnophis sirtalis. Lineage (NCBI taxonomy): Eukaryota > Metazoa > Chordata > Lepidosauria > Squamata > Natricidae > Thamnophis > Thamnophis sirtalis. Next base: position 114,617,172 of record NW_028261385.1, on the reverse strand, counting down.
TATCTATATGAAGATCTTGTTTTGGGAAATTTGTCACTTGCCTATAACAAATAGGTACATATATTTCTTTTCTGTATGATATTTTGATACAATAATTGGATATTTGCTCCAATTACAATTTTAATTCAGTTTTATTAATTTGAATAATGTAAAAAGAACAGTTGACTGTTATAAGCAAATTAGCATTTGTATCAGAGGGGGGTTCCTACCGGTTCGGCTGAATCAGTAATGGTATGCCGGCCTGGGTCAAAGAACCAGCAGCAATGCAGGCTGGCCACGCCCCTGAACCAGTTCCCCAGTCACCGTCACCACCATCTTTTTTTTTAGTTCTGCACATGCACAGAACAATTTCCATTGAACTGTGCATGACGAGCAAACCGGCAATAACACCGGCTGAAACCCACCCCTGATTTGTATGCAAATATATGCTATATTCTCAAAAATTATTGTAACTAGCAATATTAAAATCTTAAGCCATTGTTTATTTCTTACATTAAAACATTCTAAATTAATATATATCTTAATTCAGAGGTTTTCAAATACCTTCCTCATAATAAAATTAGTAAAAGAAATAAATACACTACTTTTAATACTTTATTTATTTATATTTACATTTCATTCAGCCATTGCCATCAAAGAGGAACTCTGGGCAAGTAGCATTGTATAATAAGACATCAAAATATAAATCAATATATTAAAAAATTAAAATGCTAGTTAAAATTTTGAGATAAAAATTTAAGATTATACATTTTTAAGGAGGCAGAAAGAATCCTGTTAAAAGTTGGTTGACAAAGACAAAAAGATGGTTCTCATGGTGCAAACCAATCCCATGACTATGCACTCCTTTGGGCTCCCCACACAAGGTCACAGTCACATTTTAATCCCTTTCCAGAAAGCCAGGAGAGTGGGGGCTGCCTTACCTCCAGAGAATGAATATTCCATCGCATAGGGGCAGCAGCAGAAAAGGCTCTCTTCCTAGACTCAGTCAAAATTCTTTAACTGATGTCCACAACATACCTTCCCTACTTGATTGTGTGGGATGGGATGATGTGATGGGACGAAGCAGTTTCCGTAGGTAGCCTGGCTCTAGCCATGTAGGGGTTTATAGGTAATAACCAATCCCTTGAATTGGATCCAGAAGCAAACTGGTACCCAATGCAGTTCGCGGAGTAGAGGTGTTACATTAGAGATGTACAGTAGAGGTGCTTTTCTTTGGGCATGTAGTATACTATACCAGTAGTATAGCTCACAGAGCTGCACTTTGCACCAGTTGAAGCTTACAGATACTTTTCAAGAGTAGCCTCATGTAGTTGCAGGATACCAAATGGGAGGTGACAAGGGCATGACTGATCAAACCGAGAGCCTCCCTGTCCAGGAAAGGGAGTAACTGGCGCACAACATGAAGTTGGCCAAAGACCACCCTAGCCACAGCTTCCATCTGTTCTTTGAGCAAGAGCCATTAGTCCAAGAGGACTTCCCAGTTTCGCACCAGGTCCATCTGGCATAGGGCAACCTTATCCAAGACTAAGGATCTGAATATACAGCCACTCCATCTTACCAGAGTTCAGCTGCCATCTGTTGTTCCTGTTCCAGGTACCACAAAATAACATCTGCTGCATCATTCACTTGTCCCAGGATAGAGATATATAACTGAGTATCATCAGCAAACTGTTGATAGCTCATCCCATGGTGGCAGATAATCTCACTCAGCAGTTTCCTGTTTCATTCCACAGGGCTCGGTGTGGATACTAAAAAGGAGTAGAGAGAGCCCCATGGTACCCCATAAAGAAGGGGCTGTGAGCTGGACCTGTCACTTCCTATTAACACTGACTGGGACTGGAGAAAGGAGGTGAACAAGCACAACACTGTGCTACCCACCTCCAATTCCTTAAATGAGTGCCAAAGGATACCATGGTTGATAGTTGCAAAACTGTTAGCTGCCCCAGTATTAGCTGTGCCAATGCTAGCGAGGACAAGAAATCCTGCCAATTTTCCTCTCATTCCTAGACAGTTTTAGCTTCCTCAGTGGTAGCATATATAAGACTAGTGATGATAAAAGGGTTTCCCCTTTCAAAACAGGATTTCTTCTCAATTGTGCCACATGGCCCATCAACAGAGCAGCCTGTCCTTCTTCCCTACCCTGATCTCCTTGAGCTCTGAAGATCTCAAAACATGTGTGCAATTGTGATGGTAGAGTATGGAAGAGCCCCATGGGGCGGTGGGCAGGAAGGAGATATGAAGTATCTCACAGGGTGGGGGGAAATCTTGGGAAGCCCAAAACAGGTGGTCTTGGTTTGCATTAGGTCTCCCAAGGCCTCTCCCTCCACAAGGCATCCCATGCTCCACTTAATGCATTTATTTAACAAATGCATTAGGGACAGCAGTGATGGGGCAGTTGTTAATGTGGTGGTTCACTTGACAGCTCTTCTGACTGCAATGGGCAGGCTCTGTTATGGTCATAACTTGAGGATTACCTATACACACCTTTTTATTGCACAATAGAATGTACTGTATTAGTCATCCTTATTTTTCTTCATTTGTGAGGGAACAGCTATAACCTGAAATTTTCACAATTCAGATTAAATTTTTACATTGCTTAAAACAGATCCTGTAGCTAGTTTAGAAGTACAAAAGCAGCCACAGCCCTTCCCGAGTTATGCTGCTCCAGAAGGTGAATACTGCAACAGAAATAATCTCATGAGACTTGCAAGCTGCACAGTTAAATCCTTACAACATTTACATAACAGGTTAGTGCACACCTTACTTCACTATATGTGTCTTCTGCAGAATTATTTTTACTAACAATATTATAAAAATATTTATATTATGCTTAACTAGACTTTTTCAGCTCCATAGATCAATAAAATTTGTGTTTATTTATATCAAAATTACTTTATCTACTTGTACTTGTTGTTTTATATCCGTATTTATGAATATCATAGCTTCAATGGTATGATTCAAGTACTTGTTGATAAAAATACAATGTGAATAAAATTTCATATCAAACTTTAACTAGGAAAACAAGTCTTCTCTTTAAATGTTTGTAATTGCTATGAATTTAATAAAGCCATCTTTGTCCTATCCTATATTATCTATCTTACTGGTTACATTCCTTTTTTAGTTTCTAGAATTTCTTTCAGTCATGCAATTTGAAAATAGCAGTAGACTTATATACCGCTTCATAGGCCTTTCAGGCCTCTCTAAGCGGTTTACAGAGAGTCAGCATATTGCCCCCAACAATCCGGGTCCTCATTTTACCCACCTCGGAAGGATGGAAGGCTGAGTCAACCCTGAGCCGGTGAGATTTGAACCGCTGACCTGCTGATCTAGCAGTAGCCTGCAGTGCTGCATTTAACAGCATGGCTTCAACAGTGCCATTGTTTTATCTTAGGCCACATACTCACAAGCACATAGAAAGGTTTGCAAATTTTACTAGGAAATAAATTTTTCAAGTCGCAAATCTCATACATAAACACACACAAACAAACTCAATTCCCCAAAGGTCTAGCAAGGTTCCCTTGAGAGAGAGTTCAAATCCAAAGCAATAGGCACAAGAGAGATCAGGAAAAGTTCAAGAGTCCAAATTTCATAGCAGGCTTGTCAGCCAGTCCAGGTCCAGAATCAGTCACAAATTTTAAACTGTTGTCTCTAACAGAAGGGTTTGAGCTTACTGCACTTTTTAAATAGAAGCAACCCTGGGGTTCATTTAGAAGGACAAGGTTCCCTTTCTTGGAAGTAGTCTTAAAGAATACTTTTGCTCACCTCTGCTCTCCACACAGCAAGTCCTTGAATTGGGAGAACTGCAGCCTCATTTGTTCTCACTACCTTCTGTCCAGGGCACCTACTGTCTGTGTTCTGCTGCACCAGCTGACTTTCACTGTCTTTGATTTTGCTGCTGACAAGATGTGTCCAGCATAGAATGGTCCTTCCCAAGGAAGCCATGTTTTTCCCCAAGTCTCACAAAGAAACCACCTCGTTCGTCCTTGCCTAGTGCAGCCAACAGCTGCTTGAAAGAGGGTGAACTGGGTATGCTTTGGAAGGCAAGGCAACAGGGATCCTGAACTACAGGGGGGGGGGGCATAGATGTGAGGAGATAGGCAAAGCCTCCCTGCTATTCTAAATGTGAGTGGGCGACCAGGCACCCACATTTTTTATCGTGATGGGGGGGACTGCAATTGTTACAACTTCTGGGTAAGTCCTTCATTATAATATGCAACTGAAAGCATCTGACTTAGAAATCAAACAAGTCAAGATTTACACAAAGACTGTATAATTAAATGGATTTAAGATGCAGTAATATATCTATATGCAGCAATGGGAATTTCAAGAAAAAAATATTATACTTAGAGAAAATTGGTATAAGTTGTATTGCTGTTACTCTAGTTCTGATTGCTAAAACGGATAGTTCATTTGCTTAAAATTGCTGGAAATGTAATGTAGAATGTCAGGTTATTTTTTCATATTTACTGGCAGTTTTACAAAGCTCAACAATTTTGAAAATGATGCACATTGGAATAAACAGATCTGAAAAGTTCAATTTCCATTTCAACCTGTGATATTTTTACCAAGGTTTACTAAACCATGTATTCCATCAAAATATGCTAAATTAACTAATTGCTGTAGAGATACTGTTTTATTGATCTATGGACAAAGTACATTGTAGGACTATGCTTCAATGTTTAAAATAATTTCATATTTTAAGAATAATCTGGCAACACAATTTAATTCATATTGTAACCTATTCCTAGACCCCAGTTCATAGATTTGTACATGGATTTGTAACACATTCAGAATTTTGACTTTCTCTCTGCCTAAAGTCCGTATTTCGATTTCACAGGATTTTAAAATTAGAATGGACTTTTAGTACTATGGACATATTTTATTGTATTTCATAGTTTCCATTTTGTGATCCATATGTATTTATCATGGTTCTTGATATAATATATACCTGTGATGTTTGCTGTAGTAGCTAATGTCTCAGGTTAGAAATCAGGAGATCGTGAGTTCTGGTGTTACTATAAGCACAAAGCTAGCTAAGTGACCTTGAACTATTCACACTATCAGCCATAGAAATGAGAGCAGGCAATGTCAAACCACTTCAAAAAAAATTGCAAAGAAAAATCCAGGGTCTTGCAGACAATTGCCAGGAGACATCACAAACTCAAAGGCATGTACATAAATAAAATTATACTGTCTATGACAGTTGTCACATCCTTTTGTATTTTTCTACTTATATATTTTCTAAGATATGTAATATTTTTTAAGGAAAAATATAATTTCTGTTGAACAGGTCTACCAGTTTTACTTCACAAACTTCATCAAAAGATACTGAAGATTCATTAACTGAATACATTGCACACTTGGAGGCAATTCAGGAAAGACTAGGAATTCTTCTGCCAGGTAACTTCATATCAATAAATTCTGAATCAAAGCCTTAACCTGTTTTAAATCATAATTGATAATCTTATATTGACATAAAGTCCAATCTTAACGAGATTCAATTTACTGACTTTGGAATGAACACTACAGAAGTTTAATTCAATTTCCTATTCTCCTTTATCATCTGGAGAACATATAAAAGCTCTTCTGTCTGCATGACAGGCAAATTCCAGGCAAATTATTCAACCAAGTTTGGACGAAACTAGTACAGGTTTTCTCCATGAAACAGAAATTACAAGTATTTCTTGCTTATTACTATTCAGTCAGCAACTGTTGAAAGTTATGATAGTACTAAGTGATTGGTAGTTACAGCTGGTCATCAAAGTTGACCAGCTGTGGTTACAGGATCAAAATTTAAGCACTTGGGAGCCTGCCCACATTTATGATCACAAGGTATACTTCAACTTACCCAACCCACCTATCTCCCTAACCCTAACCCTATCTTTGCTCTTTTAGCTGTCCTCAGCTCAGTTGCCCCTGCTGTCCCCAGCTGACCTTTGTTATCAAGGCCTTAGGAAGGCTGTGTGTGATCAGCAGCTTCCTCATGAAGTGCCAGGCTGGAGACACCTCAGCGGCAGCAGGAGGGAAGTCAGGGAAATCCACTGGTAGGGGCAACAGGAAAATAAGTGCAGGGTGGCTAAAACGGGGGGGGGGGAGTGATAGGGAATGGGTGGGAGTTCAGGCAGAAGTGAGTGCAGCAAGATAGAAGAAGTGTGAGGTCCTGACCTAATGACTGCAACCAGGATTGCCAAAAAGTATCACTACTAAGTGGTGCAGTTACATGATATTTGGCCTAATGACTGCATCACTAAATAATGGAAATCCCAATCCCAATTAGAGTCATTAAGTGTGTACATTCCTAGGTACCTAAGTAATATCACAATATCAGTAATTCACTTTCATTTAAGAGTACAATAAAAAGCTTGTTCTTTTATGCTACTTAAAAGTGCAATTATATACATTTTTGGTCAGATAGAGCTACGAACATAATTTTCTAGCAGCTTAACCTTACATTTAGGAATTAGCATTAGAAACTTCAAGAACAAAATGTCTTAATGTACTTTGCTTTCTTGAGTGATATATTTTTTAAAAATCAAAATGCTGCTTAACCCAAATGTTAACTCTAGGATCTAAATCTGTACAAACCATGGACAGTTTAAGAACTCCTGGCTTGTCAAGGCAAAGTCTGAAGCTAAAACTGTTTGGTTGCAGTAGCTAATCAGAATGCAGCATGCACAACTAGAAAATTATTGGAGTGGGAAGAATCATGTCTCACTGTTATTTGCAAATTAGACCACAGTATATTCTTTTTATACATTATTTAAATTCCAATATTTCAATATATATTTTTATAGCATAAGATTCACTTTTAATTATAAGTTAGATTCTCCATACTGTTTTAATTCAAATCCCATTTAAAATATATTACTTTGAAACTGCAATATTATCTATTTCCAAAAGTTTGTGAAATAACAAATTTAATTTAATTTTGTATGAATTTAGGACAAGCTGCAGAAGAAAAGTGTTAAACATAGTGAGAACCCGCCTTGAATCTGAACCAGAGTGCTTTGGTCACTGCTTTGTTCACCAGTGAATGGCTTACTAGTGTTATGCCCTGCGGATCTTTCAACATTGATGTGGATTTGAATAAAGGGGTCTCTGTGTGATAAATTTTGCATCAGCTTTTATAAAAAAAAAACTTTCTGTGTTTGAATTTGCTTTCTATACTGATATTTCATATAAAACAATACTCTGTTTTTTATCAAAGTTACTGGGAAGCTTGCAACTACAGCTTTCCTTTTTTTATTAATGCTAAGTATCAATGTATGTTTTTATTAAAAACAAGTTCAATTGAATTGCAGATTCTTATTCAAAATACGTTTCTAATACTTACTTAGAATGATTTTACTTCTTTATGATTGTAGTTGCTAATTTATCCACATTTCCAAGAACAGTAAGATTAATTAATATTCTATAATAGTGGTCCTACTTGTGCTACTAATGCCAGCTTCTCTCATTGAAAATGAATGTGTGACTGGAAATCACAAGATACTTTCCCAGTCTTGTATATGGCATTAATCCAGATTATATTAATGATTTTTTTCAATATCATGCTATGAAGTATGGTTCAGTGAGATGATCTTAGCCCTCCAATGAATTTATCAGCCTTTTCTCTAAGCCAGCCACCTGCAGGGTAAGGTGTTTGAACTTTCAGTTCTGATTTTGATTACTTTGTTTTGTCATCTGAATTTAAAGAACCTAATTAAGTTTTCACCACTAACTTTGTTGCCAGTTCTTTAAAAAGCTTAGGTAATCTCATGACATTTGTTGACTTCAAGAATTGGAACAATTTACTTTTACCTCAGCTTCAGAGTATTTGAAACTATGTTAAAAACAGAGGAGGTTTTTGAAATGCTGCAGTTTTGTGGAAGTAATGGATAGTATGTGTTCGATGTGCAGTGAGTTTTGTTCCTTAACATTTGGGAGATCAGTAAGTTTTAAAATGCTTGCAGATCACCTACAAACTATTTTGGAGATAATGGAAATTGCAATAATCACCCTATGATTTGTTTCAAACTGACCAATCTAAAATGTGGATACTGGTTTGTTTAAACAAATCATAGTCTTAAACTATTCTAGTATATTCCTAGTAGATTTATTGTCATTGAATGGTATATAACGAGGAAATAGATTTTTAGAGCTCATGGATAAATAAAAATTAAGCACACTTCAGCATAATATTTTGTCAGTTTTCCCATTTTCTCTGGACACTGATCTCCTAATCAGAATGTACAAATTCTTCCATTCTGGAATCTTAGCAGATTTTCCAGTCATAGAACAGTATGACATACGTAAGTGGTGCAGTAGAGCATGAAGTATGGCTGTGATTGCCTCTGTATCATATGGGATGAAAATATGCCATTTTTCTATTGATTTTAATAGAAAGGCCTGTTCCTAATTTCCAATTCTATAAGCATAATTTTAACAATCTTAGCCAGAATTAATATAAAGCCTAGAGAAATAATTTCCTCTTTGATTTCTCAGAAACACCTTGTTGGGGGGGGGGGTGTTACCTGGTGAGAAAGGGTTTGAAATCCATTATATAGCAATACTTAAATAACTAAAGTAGAAACAATAGAAACATTAATACAAGTTTGTAATACTCTTCACTTAGATCTAACTTTTAAAAATAGCTACATTTCTATAAATTCAATTGTACTCCCAATACATGTAGATCAAACCCATAATTATATGCATATAGCAGAAACAGAGATTTTGAGGTACATCAAACTTGTAGGATACAAATAAAATTTGCTAGTGTGTCATGGCCCAGGATTCAGACTATGCATCTGATTACGACGAACCTATTCGAACTGAACCTGTGGAATGATAGTATCCAGGAATCAATCACATGAAGCTGTTCAAAAACATGCACACTTGAATAGCTGGAAAAGTCAGAGGAGGAGGAGGAGGATGTAAAGTCTGCACCCAGTCAGTAAGGAGGAAAGCAGAGCAGACACTTCTATGAAACTTTGCCAAGCAAGGAAATAATTCTTAATTAGTGACAGCTGGCTGCAGCCTGATTTAAGAGGCAGATCTGATCCAAGTTCCTTTGCTGGAAACAAATGTTTGATCTCTAACTCAAGTGACACCTGTGTGGATTATTGAATTGAATTTATTATATTTCTATGCCGCCCTTTTCCCCAAAGGGGACTCAGGGCGGCTCACAACCCAAGTCAAGGGGGGAAGGGTACAAATAAGGAATAAAAAGACAGACAAAAACAATACCATAGTTTAAAAGCACACAACAACCATACTATTCGAGGGGGGGACAAGATTCATTAGCCCCAGGCCTGTCAGAAGAGCCAGGTTTTAAGGGCTTTGCGGAAGGCCTGGAGGATGGTGAGGGTTCGAATCTCCACGGGGAGCTCATTCCAAAGGGCCGGAGCAGCCACAGAGAAGGCCCTCCTCCGGGTGGTTGCCAGACGGCATTGGCCAGCAGATGGAATACGGAGGAGGCCTAATCTGTGGGATCTAATCTGTCTATTGGAGGTGATCAGCAGCAGGCGGTCTCTCAAGTACCCAGGTCCAATCCAGTACCCAGATTCTGCCTGTGAAATTCTGACCTCTGGAATGTCTGACGACCCTGACCTATATCCTTTCATACATATACATATTATGGGTTAAACTAACAAAACCTGTATTTATTGTGCCAATGGAAGAAAACTAGCTTACCTGGAAATTCCATACAAACTTCAATCATATACTGAGAAAAGGATTATCCTAGATCAGTGATGGGTAACCTTTTCTAAATGTGTGCCAAACTGTGCGTGCGCATTCTATTTCATGTGCACGCGTGCCTTCCCACCTGCGTATATGCGTATGAGCCCCCAATGCATGCACACACGAGCCCCCCCCCCCAGTGGGGGGGAGTTTTTGTCCTCCCCAGGCTCCGGAGGCTTTCCTGAAGCCTGGGGAAGCCGTTTTCACCCTCACCAGGCTTCAGGAAAACCTCTGGAGCTTGGGGAGGACGAAAAACAGGCCCAATGGGTCAACCGGAAGTTCATTCCTGAACTTAGTTTGCCCGTTAGGCCTGTTTTTCACTCTCCCCAGGCTCCGGAGGCTTTTCTGAAGCCGGGAAAGAACAAAAACAGCTTCCTCCAGCCCTCGGAAGGCTGAAAATCAGCTGCTCAGTGTGCGCCAGAGCTGAGGGCTGCTGTGCCGGCAAATATGGCTCCGCATGCCACCTGTGGCACACATGTCATCACTGTCCTAGATCACTGATCTAAAATTAATTATAGGTTATATTTTGGATGTTTACAATAGCATATGAGATACAAGATTATCTTGGAAAAGCTGAAAGAATATGCCAATTATGTCAACTGTCCAACCAGCAAACCCAAAACAAGAAAAACACTTTCGGGAACTTTGAATTCCCAAAAGTAAAATTTTATTGGATACACCATTTTGGTACTGAAGAATCAAAACCAGCTCTAGTTTATCTGTGCAAATGCTTGCCTAGTTAAACAATAGCTTCCCTTTCTCCCCACCCTATCACATTGTCCAATTATGAGATGTCCTTTTGTTATGGTGTAGCAGAAAATGAGACAAGACCAGCTCTTTGTCAGAGGTTTATTTGCGCAAAGGTTCAGGAGCGATTGGTCAAGCAAAATCTGAACCCCGAAGGGCAGTTGTTTACAGTCTTTTATACTCTTAGCCAATTTATCGATCATCCCCAAATACCTGGCCTTCCTGTGTCATGTAGACCCCTTTCCTGTGTCATGTAGACCCCTTTCCTGTGTTATGTAGGTTTCGTACACAATCTCCCAAAACAGAGGCATGACATTCATTCCTCATTTACCTCCCCACAGGGGGTATTGATACCAATATCCTGTTTCATTTGTTTTAGTTATGTGAAGCAAACAGATTAGCAAACTAATATTAAGGGTAATCATTCCTTTTTCCCATTCCACATGGTAAAGAAACTTTTAATACCCAAATAATCTGTCTAGTTGTCAAATTCTCTCTTAATGGGAACCGTCCAGCTCTTCTCAAACACCTTCAATGGTGACCGTGATGGTTTCCAGACTCTCTTGATCTGTGCACAAATTCTCAGCACTCCATCCTTCCTCCCCCCAGTTCATTGGCAGGTTGAATAGCGATAAGGTTTGAAAGAAGCAAAGCAGTTCAATCTTGACAAATCACTTGTTTTGCATTTCCTTCAAGCTTGGTGTAATAATGGGCAAGCATCCTCTGGCATCGCCTTTGGTTAGGTTGCTTAGCTGCTATATGTTAAAAGTCTTTAGTTGCTGTATGCTAAAGAAAGGCTCGTCAATTTTTAGAAATACACAAGGTAGCTGTGACCTGAAGCAATTATGCTGCAGGTTTTGCATTAATGTGAACTGTTAATTTTAGTTGATATATTAAAATAAATAAAGAACAAACTTAGCATTACTTGGGGGCTGAAGTTGAAAATGTATATTCAAGAATACAGTCAAAAGCCTGAGGTGGAGAATATATTCAAGAATAAAGTCAAAGTCAAGAATACGCACAAAGTCTTTTGGTTATTTTAATGTCATGAGTTGATGGGGTTTGGAGAATACAAATTCAATACAATCTAGTAAACTCATGTTTTAAGGGGAAGCATGCTAACATACAGTATTGCAAAAATACCAAAGTAGAAATCAATGTTTTTACTATTCCATTACTTGCTTCACACGTCTGTTTAGATACCTTGCCAATACATATAAGGGTAACTATCTAAAATATGCACCCATATCCACTTTCAGTGTATTATATGAGAGAGCACAATATATTACAAGAAAAATGTGTTGTTATATTTCCACATTCTTACAAGATGATTTGAGTATCAGTATTTACTAAAAGAAGCAGGTGGTAGGTATAAATGTTCATTTGCAGCTGCTTAAATTATTAATTTCTTTTTAACCTGATGCTTCTGCAGACACACACACTTCAACTAGTTTGCCTTAGCACAATGACAGCCAATCCTTTCAGCTCTATATATTTTCCACCAGCGGCTATCCTTCGAAAGACATTTGAAACATGCACTTTATGAGTGCCTCAGGCTGCAACAAAGGTAAGACTGCTTTTGCTATTTTTGGATATGACAAATAGTGAAAGTTGCTGAAAAGGCAGACCAATGCAAAACAACAGAAAAGCATACTTTCATTTGTGCTGTTCCAGGTGAGGAGTTGGAAGACATTTTTGTCAGTACAATCTTTGTGTTCTACAATGATTGAAAATCATTAATTTTTTTTCAACTTAACATGGGTAATTTTACTTTGGAAAAAATTGAACTATTTAGATTTCTCCATTCATATACAAGTGCTATGACAGTTTACTCTCACATTTCATACATTAAAAACACAAATAATTTACTACACTTCTGGGAGATGATACACAATTAATATATTGTGGATCTTTGTCATAGCAGTCTCAGTTAAAAACAAATTTAGAGCTATTTCAAAATAACTTATGCTTATGTAAAATGAGAATAAGGTCTTCAGGAACCTATTCTACAGTTCAATACTGGTTTCCATGTTTTCCATCTCAAAATGATAAGCCATGTTTACAATAATTATCAGTATTTTATGGATACTACATTACAAAGCAAACATTTAGAAGCTGTAGGTTGCCCACTCCTATTTTGCAATATGAGGCGTCTTTATCAATTGAAGATAAAGAATATAAATATCTTGGGTTTGAAGTGATGTCCTTTCAAGCAAAACTCATGATCTTTTAATGAAATCTTTTCAATGTTTTAAAGAAAATATTTCAGTGCATGTGAGGAAAAGAAAACCCACATTCTTCATCAGGTGAAATTATCTTGAGGTCTACCTTGTTTAAGATGAAGCTGTTCCTTACATCATCATATACTATTTTAACACACACATCTCCCAATTAAGTAGACTGGCATCTTCTTATTAGCAACTTCTCTAGGGGATTAAATAAACTTTTTGTGGTTTGCCAATTGGTAAATGGTATACTGTATGTCTAAGTATTTTAAACTTCTTAAACTATATTAAACTTTTGTACTACCTTGTGAGTCTATTGATTGAAACAGTATAGAAATGTTTTAAGTCAGAAATGTCCTACAAAATAAGAATTTTGAAATAAAAATCTTAATTTAAATTGTCATAATCCCTATGATGAAGCATTAAAGTGAATATCTATTAAATATTAACTGAGTAAAGTTCACTTAACTGAGTTAAGTGAAGTTAATTTTTACTACTTAACTGTCTCTTAAATGATCAGTTTTTAATTAAAGGAAATATATGGTCAAACCTCTCTTCCTTAATTCATATTTCATTTATTTCTGCTTATAAGTGAGTAACCTATTCTCTTATTTTCAAAAATACATGAAAAATATTTACACTAATACCCATTGTGCTTTTTAAAAGATGCATCCCAAACCTATCAAGTTATCAATGTTTGCATAAAAATGTAGGTATGCAGATGAAACAAAATGTGCTTTATCCTAAATGCAGAATGAAGAGACCTATTTTGAATGTTCTATCAGATGTTATCTTGATTGTTAGTGCCATTGGGAGCAATGGGAACAACAAACAACTGCTCCCTTGGACAATCAATCATTTTAGTTGTGTGTTCATTACTTAAATCTGCCAGGTCATGGGCTGAAGAGCCTTAACATGCAGACATAACAATAATAATATAATAACAATGTAACTAAACTCTAACTCAAAATATGTGGAAACTGCTGAGGACTTGACAGCCTGGCAATTTATTAAGTATACAGGAGACATGTCAATGACAGCTTTATCTCATGATATAGTCTTCAATTTACAACAGATCATTTAGTGACTGTTCAAAGTTACAACAGCACTGTAAAAAAGTGACTTATGACCATTTTTCACACTTATGACTGTTGTAGCATCTCCATGATAACATGATCAAAATGTGGTGGCTTGGTAACTGGTTCATATTCATTGCAGTGTCCTGGGGTTCCCTTTTGTGACCTTTTGATAAGCAAAGTCAATGGGGAAGTTGGATTAACCATGTTTCTCATTTAACAACTGCAGTGATTCACTTAACAAATGCGGCAAGAAGTCATAAAATGGGGCAAAACTCACTTAACAAATTTTTCACTTAACATAAATGTTGAGCTTAATTCTGGTCATAAGTCAAAGACTACCTGTAGTTAAAATTTAATTATACATTATGCAACTTTTTCTAATATATATATTATTTGTATTACTCAACAGGAATCAACAAAAGTACAGAATAAGGCAGAAAATGTATTTCCATTACTTAGTCTGGCTTTGGTTTGCTCTTTCACACAGTGATTCTAAAATCTATCAAGCCTGCAATAAAATCTGTTTTTGCAAAGAGGGGTCAATGTTTGTGAACTGTTCAGGAGTTCATGCTCTGGTGTCTAATCTAACATTCCCCCCTGATGCAGAACACTTGGACCTTTCTCAAAACAACTTGTATTCTATTCCTTGGAAATCTCTAAGTTCCCTGTGGAAGTTGCAGGTTCTCCTTTTGAGCAACAACTCCATCCACAAAGTTAGAGACAGAACTTTCATTTCATTGGGCAGGCTCCACAAGCTTGATATTGGTAGAAATGATATCTCATTTCTTGGCAACAGTTTTTTAGTGGGTCTTATTTCTCTCAGTGAACTTATTTTGGCCTACAATAAACTGCAGGAGCTACAGTACAAGAGTTTTCAATACTTTGAAAACCTTCAGAAGCTGAATTTGCAAAATAACAACATTTCCTCCATAGAAATGGGGACTTTCCGCAGTCTTACTCGCTTGAGGCAACTTTACCTTCAAAACAATTGCCTTCATGCCCTACATAATAGATTATTTTCTATGTTGCAACACTTAGAGATCCTGAACTTGGAGGGTAATATGATAAAAATGATTGCTCCTGGAGCCTTTATTCCATTAAGCCACCTTACAGTACTTAACTTGATCCACAATAACATTGAGCACATTAAATTCAAAACGTTATTATCTCTGCAAACCCCTGGAACTCACATCTTACTCTCAGACAATCCCTGGTTCTGTGACTGTGATCTTCAGAGAGTTTTTGCAAAACTGCAGTGTTAGGAGACTGATCTTGGATGATTATTATAACATGACATGCATGGAGCCCCATCTCTTGAGAAACCTGCCTCTGTCAGCTGTAGATACGGAGCTTTGTACTGCTGAGACAGTGACAGTTCTTGTTATAACTTTTACAGTCTTTGTAACTGTGGTGGCTGCCATTGTAATGGCTGAAAGGAACAGAAAGAAAAGGGCTGAGAAACGCTGGAATGAGGATAGTGATGTTTCTTATAATGCTCAAAACTAATTAAATATTTGGTAGTAGGAAACTCTGTGCTTGAATATGATACTTAATTTATATATTAGAATCATTTTCAGACATGCAATTCTGAAGGTGTGAAGAGGACACAAGTATCTCTCCCTCTTATCCTGTTCATCAGGGGTAATGTACTGAGTCAATCGATCAGATGAGGCTGAAAAATTCTTTCAACATAATTTGGACTTTAAATGTCTTAGGAGTTCTGACTAAAAGTTCTCATCCACATTGCAATCTTCACCCACTGAAGCTGACTTCTTCAGATGTAAGTACAGCAACCACACTGCAGTCACAGGGTGTTGCTAATGCTCTGACTAATACTAAGAAGATGGAATAGACACGTGCATTTCTTCAGGAACCTAGATACATTATGTGGTCAAATGAAACACGAAACAACCGGATCCATTTTTATAATAACATTAAGAGACAGAAATGTAATGATTACAGTATTATTAGCCAGCTTTTGTCTGTTCCAAATAAAAAAAGTAAATGTTTCTCTTTTCTTCTTCACATTAGTTTCTGGAAAAGAATATCTGAGGCATTCAAAAAGGTTGCCAATTTAAATGGCACTACTCAAAGAACTTTTCAGTCTTAAATAACTTTTGACATATATATCCATACACATGAGCAATTAAATATTCTGAAGTGTGTGTTTCTGGCTGATGGTGAGGGATGGACTGTAGGCAGGGGCAGGATAGATTTACTAAAGAAACAGATTTTTTTCCTTCAGTATATTATATGTATTGTTAGAAAGATTACAACAAATAGAAAAATACAGAAAAAGGAAAACTGGGGAGGGTGTTAATCTGGTTAATATTTGAACATGAAGCTGCTTGGCTACCAGATCTAGTTTGTAAAAATCTGAAAAAGAAATGACAGTACAAAAAACGCCTAGGGGTTATCCTAGAACAGGCCTGCCAAACTGGCGGCCCCTCACCCCTACTCCACAAAAACAAAAAACATCCCAATACGTCACCATATGGTCGCAATGATTTGCCACTCCTAGAGACATGTGAGGGCCAAAGATTTTTAAAATGTAAATCATGATTCCAAGAAATGGGACACATTTAAAAAATAATTGTTTGCTTATTCTGTTTGTCCAAAGTGATAGCACTATCAAACCTTGCTGCTGCTTTATTTAGGCAGTAGCAGCCTTGTGCGAGCAACACAGGGAGTGAAATTCAAAAGTGCCAAACAGCTCTCAGTCAAACTCAGCTGGTAAGTTCTGATTGTGGCTTACAAAATTATTTGCATATCATTTTTTTTTTCAAAAATTTAATTGCTGTTTAGAAACCAAGAGACTGACAGTTCTAATCCTGCCTTAGGCATGGAAGTCAGCAGAGTGACCTTGGGCCAATCACTTTCTCCAAGCCCATCCCACCTCACAGCGTGGTTGTGAGGATAATAGGAGCAGGAAAGATGTGTTTGCCACCTTGAATTATTTATTAAACTATAATAAAAGCAGGATAAAAATAAATGGCCAGCAAAAGAAACATATGTAGTTTCCATAGAACACGTAAGAGTGAAATTTAGAATTTTGTTTAAATTCTAGTTTTTTTAAAATGGGGGGTGGGGGGAGATGACTGTTAAAACAGCATAGGTCTGGAACGATGGTGAGAATTTTAGTAAACGGCACGTTTTCTTGCAGAATTCTAACCAACCAACCAGTTTTATTCATGTAGAAGATTATACAAATTCAAGTATCCGTTTTAGGGAGTTACAATACTATAAATTTTGAGAAGCCCTGCCCTAAACAACGTGCTAGACTAGGACATCAGAACAAGAAATCCTGGAAGGGGCTCCTTCTAGGCAAATTACTTAGTACAGGAAAGTTACCCTCGGGTTGAGCTCTGGTGCGAAATGCAACGGAATGTTGGAAAGTGTAAGGGTCTCGTATAATTGAGACGAGTTTTCTTGCTAAAAAAAATAATCATCGAATTCACCTCTATGGAGAAGCGGTGAATACTAACCGCTCCACTGGTGATCCACCCCAGATCATGCCTAACCCTCTTGCAGCGTACTAGAGTTACGTTACAGTTATTTTATACAGAGGAAAGCACGTGCCACCACTAGCAAAGGAGCTGGAAATAATTCGGCTCAACCCGCCGAGTGAGCGACTTCGTGAATATGCATCCAATGTCACTTCTTTCGTCATAAACCAGAGCAGGAATCGAATTACTAGACCGACGTTTCTCAACGAGTAAACTAAAGGGCAGAACGGGGCTTCCTTTCCCCGATTGGCTCAATCCAGTTCCGAAAGGAAGCGCCGGCCCCCTCGAGTCCTGGCGATGGGGGCTCCGTTCTCTCCCCGCCTCCGCACACGCGGCCGCCTGGGCGGCCAGAGGCTCCCCAGCAGTACTTGAGTAGCCTTTTCGGCAGCAGCGGCGCCTCAGAGGGCGGGAAGAGCCACGGCGGCGCTTCCTGCGGGATCCATATTCCCCGAAGATCCTAGGGTTTGAGAGTGGATAGACTTCGACTAAATAAAAAGGTTGTGTTTTTCTTGCCCTGACCAAGCACTTCATTATTACCTCACTCCACGCTTAGGATAGATTTTGCCTGTATTTTGGTCAAAAACTACCATTTTATGCACGCTCACTAATCAAGACCATCGCTGGGTGGCAGTAGGACCCACGAAAAGCTCCCCTTATACCGTACTGCCATTTAACGATCGCCAGGATTTATGCAGTCCAGGATACAGTATTTCTACAGCACTGTCATTGCTCTTGCAAAGCAGGAACGCGGTTTTACTCCGTAGCAAGATTTTACCCTAGGAGCAAGAAACCGAAGCCACGACAGTTCTCGTTGTTCCGGGATAGCAACGCGCCGCCTCCTTTTATCAAAACGGCAAAGCCCCTCCCCCCCATCGCTCCGGGCCTTGCGAATCAGAAGCGGCGAATCAGAAGCGGCGGGGGCGATTGGGCAGAAATTGGCGCTCTGTTTCTCCTGCCTACCGGGTTGTTGCTGTCCCTGCCGGAACGGCTAGAGTGCTGGAGGTACGTTTGGACCAAGCGCTGCCCCTGCAGGAGACCGCAGGGAGGAGACTCCGGGACGGCCTCGTCCTTTCTCCCGCTCCGAGTTCCTGGTGAGACCGAGCTTATTTAGCGCGCGCGTGTACGCGTGTGTGTATGTTGGCCTGGACCCCCTCAGCGGTCCTCCTCGTCCTCCCCCCCCCGAAACATTTTAGAAATCTGAGTTGGCAATTATGACCACAGAAGTTGATTCACACCTATAAATCCTTTTGTGAGCCCCACAAATTATTATGTTTAGTTTTGAACTTTTCTTTGAGAGGCTCGAAGGTTGCAAAATTTGCAACCGTTTCTTGAGAAGGCTCGGCAGTGTGGATGTTCCTAAAACACAATAAGGAGATCCATTAATAAAAATGAATAGAATAAAAGTAACTCTACAGGAGTCTCTCATGTAGAGTCTTTGGTGCACTCTGAACTTGTTTTCTTGCAGATATTTCATTACCAAACTAGATAGCAATAGCAGTTAGACTTATATACCGCTTCATAGGGTTTTCAGCCCTCTCTAAGCTGTTTACAGAGTCAGCATATCGCCCTCACAGTCTGGGTCCTCATTTCACCCACCTCGGAAGGATGGAATTACCTCCCTCCGTCACATCAGATCGCATAGAGTAGGCCTCCTCCGAATTCCATCCGCCAGTCAGTGCCAACTGGCGACTACGTGGAGGAGAGCCTTCTCAGTTGCAGCTCCGACGCTATGGAACAATCTCCCCGTGGAGATCCGCACCCTCACCACCGTCCAGGCCTTCCACACAGCCCTTAAGATCTGGCTATCCCGTCAGGCCTGGGGATAAGACCTTATTCTCGCCCCTCCCGAATGTTGAATGAATGTTGGGTTTTTATTGCTAATTATTTCTACTCACATTTTCTTTTTGTGTTTTGTCCTGCACTCCCCCCCGCCTTATTACTGTAAGCCGCCCTGAGTCCCCTCAGGGAAAAGGGCGGCCTATAAATGCTTAATAAAATGAAAAAATGAAAATGGAAGGCTGAGTCAACCTTGAGCTGGTGAGGATAGAACCGCTGAACTGCAGATAACAGTCAGCTGAAGTGGCCTGCAGTACTACACCTAACCACTGAGCCACCTCGGCACTTAGGTAGATAACATCAACATTGCTAGTAGGAAGTGAGGTCTCTACTAGCATTGATTACCATAAGTTACTAGTTTGGTAATGGAATGCCTGAAAGAAAACAGCCTAGTTTAGAGAGTACCAAGGACCCCACAGTTCAATGCTGAGCTACAAACATTGCCTTTTATAGAAATTTGTCCCTCAACTAATCTTAATTTGACTCATTAAACTGAACTGTTTCCACAGAGTTTCCACAGAGTTAGGAAGTTACAGTACACAGTTAATCCCAAAATTTGCCAAGTCTGAACTATCTCATACTTGTATAAGTTTGGGCTGCAGTACCTCAAGAAAGAGGCTTATTTTGCTTCCCTCTGTAGTAAATGTTATTCCTCAAAATGTCAGTGAGTTAGAGATAAGAGGTTCTCCTAAAACAGCAGGGTGTTTAAAAATTTTGCTGACTTAAGCTTTTGTATCTGCTCTCTTTTAATCAGAACCTAATTATTGCAATCTAATTACATTAAAGCAATATGACTGTGCCCCTGATCACTACAATATAGTATTTATTATTAAAGCAATATGAGATTGCTCTAAACATACATGGGATCTTGGGGAGATGAGAAACCAGATATGTGGTACACAATGTAAACACATAAGTGATATATCAATTTCATGACACAACTGACTCCTTTCTCAGGATTACATAGATGGGGAAAGGTGCATTTATAATTAATGTTATCAGAGTGGGTTGAAAGGTTGAGTTTCTTCATTATCCGTAGACATATTACACAATATCTGTATATACTATATTTTTACTGAAACAGAAGATGCTGGATGTTGGGAAATGGCCATTATTTGCTCTCCACTCTCAAGAGGAATTGAAGTTAATTCGTCAGGTTTGCGTATTTGGCAGTGCTGGCAATGAAGTTGTTTATGCAACTGAAAATGATGAGGTAACTTTTGAAGATATAACAGTTAATAGCTGTCTTGGTATCGACTTTAACTTTAATTGTTCATGATTCCATACAAATCTGAAGCTTGACATGCCAAGAATCTTTCCGTGCACATTTGTATTAAGATTTATTTATTTTATTTATTATTAGACTTCTATACCGCTTAATAGGGCTTTCAGCCCTCTCTAAGCGGTTTACAAATTTTTTAGCAAATTGAGTCAGCAACTTGCCCCCACAGTCTGGGTCCTCATTTCACCCACCTCAGAAGGATGGAAGGCTGAGTGAGCCGGTGAGATTTGAACTGCTGCAGATCACAGTCAGCTGAAGTGGCCTGCAGTACTGCACCCTAACCACTGCGCCACCTCGGCTCATCATTTGGAAGGCATGAAATTTCTCCCTGCCTTGCTTAATATGTAGCTTTTCCCCGAGTCTAACACAAAAAAGAATAAATATGCAATATTGTACATCTGTTAAATAAGCATCACTTGCATGTTTATTATAAAAAAAATTGGCTTTATTAATGTACATTTTTGGTTTCCTTTAGGGCAGAATACATGGCAGAAATGTGGCTAAAATATATATCTTCAAATATGTAAACTCAAAATTCACTATAAATGTATTTGGGATGTTTTTAAATATTTTAATTATATATGCTTATAAAAGTATTTTGGTACTGACAGTATTATTGTGTAATAGGTTTTTGCTTTAGGCACTAACTGCAGTGGATGTTTGGGAATTGGTGATGTACAGAGCAGCATTGAACCTCGAAGAATAGATATTTTTTGTGGCAAAAAATTAGCTTCCCTCAGTTATGGAAGTGGACCTCATGTTGTTCTGGCTACTACTGGTATGTTATGTGGTTCTAACTGTGGTTATTTTATTAATATATTCCTTGGCAAGGGTGTTTTGTTCTTTCTTTTGAAAATAGCTATTATTAAGAAAGGAAAGTTAAGAAATTCTGGGGAGATGCTGAAATTACTTTTCTTGACTTGTACTTGACAAAGCTAAACAATGCAATGATTAAATGAGTCACACGCTATTGTATTATTTTTATGCTGCAGGTATTAAGAGAATCCAGTTTAACCCATTGACTTGTCAGAAGCCCTGAGAAGTTCTTAAATGACAATCATGTAACCCTAGGAGACTGCAGCCATTGTAAATATAATGCTGGCTGCTAACTACCTGAACTTTATTTGTGTGAATGCTGCACAAGTTGTAAGTGTGAGGACTGGTCATAAAATCATTTTTTCAACACCGTCATAACTTCAAACAGTCATAAAAAAAGTGGTCATAAGTTAAGGACTCCTTGTAATAACACTTAGCAATTTACTTTTAAATGTCACATGGCTAAGAAATATTCAAAATTTGTAATAAAACTGATCTTGGATGACAGGTAAGCTTTTTTAATTTTAGGATATATTTATTCTATAGTTGTACATATTCTTCATTAAATGTTACAAAGCATCATGAGAAATGAAATGTGTTTCTACCTCAAAACACATTATCAAAAATCAAGCAAGTCTATACAATCTGACTAGGTTAAAAGTTTCAAATTTTGTTTCTGTTTGCCCTAGAGTTTTGGTTAATGGGATATGCTAAAAATACATTATTTTGTTAAAGTCCCTCTTTATAGATTTATGTAAATTAGATTATATATGTGCTTGGATACAGCAGCAAGGTGGGATATAAAAAACAACAAATTATTGATTGAATATAATGCATCCTATACCTAGTGATGTTAGGGAATTAATTAGGAGATAGTAGATTGCACTAAAAAGACATTAGGGAATGGAAAAAACAATATATCAGTATTGCATGAAGATAATTTCTTTCTAGAGAATTAAATTTTATCCAAATTTCCTTGAAATATTCTAGAAATGACCTATATTTGGTGGGCTCTGAAAGGTTCCCTCTCAAGATTTACAAGGAACAATGAACAGACTCTGTTTATAAGATCATTGCAGTTGCTGAGCTGTGCTTCATTGTTTTGATACTGTTCAATTTTAGGTTATAATAATAGCACTGTACTGTATTTTTCGGAGTATAAGATGCACTTTTTTCCCTCCTAAAATAGGCTGAGAATTTTGGGTGCGTCTTATACTCTGAATGTAGCCCCTCCCACCTGCCGGTCCCTACACTTTGGCCTCCGCGTGTACTCTTCCTGGCTGCAGAAATTGCCACCAACAATGGGTTGTGATTTTGGGCTCCACGCGTTGCACTTTCAGCCTCCAAATGCTCAATGCATGGTGTCCAAAATGGCTACCCGGAAAAGTTGCCTTCTCTTACCCCTTCCCCGCTTTGCTTGCTTTAGTCACTGGAGTTCCCTCCAACAATCAGCTGTGCTTTAGAAGCACAGCCCCCACCATCCCCAACCTCAAAACCAGTGAATAAACTAATGTGCTGAAGTTGGCCAGGCTAAGGACTAGCCAGATGAATACCTGGTAGGGAGAATTCCCCCCCCCCTATTTTCCTCCCCCAAAACTAAGGTGCGTTTTATACTCCGAAAAATACGGTATATACTTCATAGTGCTTTACAGCCCTCTCTGAGCAGTTTACAGACAGAATATTTCCCTCAACAATCTGGGTCCTCATTTTACCCACATTGGAAGGATGACAGGCTGAGTCAAGCTTAAGCTGGTCAGAATCGAATTCCTAGCTGTGGGCAGAGTTAGCCTGCAGTTCTGCATTCAGGCCACTGTGTTATACTTAAAAAAAAATGTTAAAATGAAATTTCTGTTGGGTTATTTAAATTTATTTAGAGACATCTCTGAATAAAGAAGAGATCATGAAATAGCCACTTGTTCTCCAGCCTAGATGATTAATGTAGTTAATAACAAGCTAGCCTTCTAAGCTGAATAGTAAATTGCATCTGTTCTAGTTTCATACTGTTGTTATGAGTGCATGTAGGATTCATAACATGCTGCCATTTCCGTTTGCATTCTTTCTCTCATTGCAAAATCTACAGAGATTGGTTTACATTGATTTACATTGATTTGATGAATGCTGCTTTCCATGAGAGCAGATGACAGAAATTTCTTCATTTTGCAATAAAGGGATTGCACGTGGGGTAAAGCGCGGCACGAGGGGCTGCAGCATGCTGCCCTGATCAACTGGCTTATAGTTGGCGGCAGGCAGTCCTTGCTAGGGTTTCCCCCTTCCTCCGCCTGGCTCTCAGCCTCCTCCTTTGCTTACACTCCCTTCCCGCTTGGCACAGAAAAGGGGCCCAACTTTACAATAGGCCACCTTGGCCCTGGGCCACCGCGGGCACTGCTAGCTGCATCTCGCTTTGGGTAAAGGAGGAGCAGAGGAGGTCATAAGGCAGAAGAAAAACTTCTTCCCCTTGCCCTCCGGATTGCCAGCATGAGCATGGCTGTTCAGGAGCTCAGCAACAGCATGAGTAGCAACAACAGCTGTCCACACACCCGCTTTAGGTTGAGGGCAGACTTGTTTTGCAAAAGCACAGCGCAGCCGAGGGTTAAAGAAACCACCCGATGCAAAGGCGGGGATGCTTTTTGCAGGGAGGGCAGATGCCATATCCACAACTTTTATCCCTTGCCCACCAACCTACCCTCCCCCCCCCGCATGTCCAGGCACTATGTTGGGGGAACTTGGGTGTGACTGGTCTTGAACGCACGTCCCCCACTGCCCACCTCCACGCTTTTGCAGATTGGCTGGCTGTGGAGCATGGGCCCTTTTTGAAGCCAGGTTGAGTCCTTCCTTGGGATGGATGCCCATACACGCGGGGCACAGGCTAGGACCAGGTGCCCTCATCTGTTTCTCCCAAAGGTGCTTTTTTTCTCCAATAGGCAACTGGACTTTCTGCTTTTTCTTTGAAGACCTTTCACTTCTCCAGGAAGCTTCTTCAGCTCTGAGGAAGCTTCTGGAGGAGCTGAAGAAGCTTCTTGGAGGAGAAGTGAAAAGTCTTCAAAGAAAAAGCAGAAAAAGTCTAGCTGCCTCTAGGGGACAAAAAGCATTTTTGGGTCATCCTGGATGATCAAGAATCCCCATAGACATTCCTCATCCTAGCTTTCTGATGCCTCCTAGCCTTGCTTGCCTTCCATCCTTTGTGGTGGCCACTCTCCCAAAGCCCATGATAGTTGAGCATCAATAAGTCTTGTAGTATCAAGGATGGCTGAGGGTTCAGAGGTGGCACACACCCACGGTTTCCTAATTGCCAGGGCTATTTGGGAAAGCTAAGCTGGAGAGACCTGGTCTGTCCTGAACTTTTGAAGCTGGTGGGCTCTGGATAAAAATCAAAACCTGAGCTTGATGCTGACCTAGAGGATTTTGTTGAAATCTTGGTTCAAGTTTTGGAGAAAGACTTATTTCAACCTGAACTTGAGACTGCTTTCATCAAACCTTAGAGTGATTTAGAAAGAGAGAAAGAAAGAGAAAGAGGGAAAGAAAGAAAGAAAGAAAGAAAGAGAAAGAAAGAAAGAAAGAAAGAAAGAAAGAAGGAGGGAGGGAGGGAAACAGAAAGAGACAAAGAAAGAAGGAGGGAGGGAAGAGAGAAAGAAAGTGGGAGAGATACACGGAAGGAAGGAATGGGGGAGAGTGAGAAAAAAAGAGAAAGAAAGAGAAGGAAAGGAAGAAAAAAAGAGAAAGAAAGAGAACTTATGACCACAATTGAGCCCAAAATTTTGGTTGCTAAGCAAGAGCGTCATTTAGCAAGTTTCACCACATTTTCCAAGTTGGCCATGCCCACATGGTCACATGACCGCCAAGCAACTCCCACAAAATAAACCACACCTACAGAAGAGGTTCTAAAAAAATTTGAAACCCACCACTGGGTCTGATCCTGGAATTTCTCTCCAACCCTCCAATGCATTTTGTTCCTTGTCCAGTGTCTCGCAACATACAAAAGAGGCAGCTGGTGGAACAGGCCATTTGACATCTTCTACAGATCAGGGTCATTCAAGCTGTGCCCAAGGGCCAAGAACACCAGGGGTTCTACTCCTGGCTGTTCGTGGTGCCAAAAGCCTCGGGGGGATGGAGACCCATTCTGGATCTCAAAGTCTTGAACCGATTCGTCATTTATCGACGGTTCAAGGTACACTCCTTGCAGTCCATCTTGGAGAGCATCTGCAAGGGAGACCTCTCCTTGGTGGACCTCATGGAGGCGTATCTGCATATTCCCATCCTTCGTGAACACAGACAGTTCCTTCGGTTCAAGTATGGGGGACATCATTTCCAGTACCGAGCCCTCCCCTTCGGGCTGTCATCAGCAGGTCCTGGCGGTGATAGTGGCCCACCTCCGCTTCAGATCGGTCCGGATCCAAGTCTGTCTGGATGACATTCTCTTGCTTTCCCCCTCCATCGGGCAAGCTCACAGAGACATTCACACCACCATTCAAGTCCTACAGGAGCTAGGCTTCTCAATAAATCTTGCAAAGAGCTGTCTGAACCCAGACACTTGTATCCTACATCTGGGCGCCTTAATAGATACTGTGCAGGGGAAAGTGTTCCTCTCAGCAGATCGACGGAACAGTCTGCAGGATCTGGCCAGAACAATCCACACCCGTCGCAGAGCCCAACTTCTCCAATTGTCTCATCTGTTGGGGAAGATGGTGTCCTGCTTCTACATTGTGCCATGGGCACGCCTCCACAGCCGTTGCCTGCAATGGTACCTGCTACCGTACCAGAAGAGCAACCTCAGCTGCTCCCTGCAACAGGTTTGCATTCCCACACATGTGACAAAGTCCTTGGGGTGGTGGCTATCGCCAGCATTGACTCACGAAACTCTTTTGAGAGCCAGTTCATCTCACACTCACCACAGATGCCAGTCTGATGGAGTGCGAGACCCACTTCCAAACAGGGATGGCACAGGGACTATGGTCACAAGCCGATTGTGCCAACACCATCAATTGGCTGGAACTGCGGACAATCCAGCTAGCCCTTTGGCGATTTCAGAACACTGTGTGCAACACCCATGTTCTCGTCCTCATGGACAACACCACCGCAAAGGCTCACGTAAATCGGCAAGGGGGGGGGATGAGGTCCGAACCACTGATGAGGGAGGTGTGGTTGTTGGGGCTTTGGGTGGAAGCCCATCTTCTCCCTCAGGGCAGAACACATCTCAGGTATCAACAACACTCAAGCCGATTGGCTCAGATAGACCACAGCGAGTGGAGCATCTCACACAACCTCTTCCAGGACCTGTCCCACTGATACGGGAGACCAGTACTCAACCTCGGGCCTTCTATACGTGTTTCCTCCTCTGCCTCTAATACAGAGAATGATGCGGAAAATGCCAGACGAGGCAGAAATTCTCCTTTTGGCACCACATTGGCCCCGATGTCCCTTGTTCGGGGACCTATCAGTAACACCTCCATGGCGTATTCTGTTGCACAAGCTCTTCCTCTCACAAGGCTCGATCCATCATCCAGACCCGCATTGGTTGCAACTAACAGTGTGGAGGTTGAGCAGGAGGCGCTGAGAGCAGATGGGCTGTCGGACATTGTCATTCAAACCATACAAGCTTCACAACACCCATCTATAACTCGAATATGCAATGCTACCTGGAGAGCTTTTAGCAAGTGGTGTTCCTCTTCTAACATTGTTCCTCTGGCTAATGTTTTAGACTTTCTCCAACAGGGCCTCATCAAAGGTCTTTCGCCAAACATGTTGAGATGTCAAGTGGCGGCCCTCTCTACAGTCCTAACTCTACCGACAAGTGAGCCCATCTCTCACCTGACACACATTCGACAGTTCCTCCAAGGAGCGACCAATATTCGTCCTCCCAGCATGCATAGGTACCCAACTTGGGATCTAACCGAGGTTTTAGACTTTCTCACTAAGGCTCCATTCGAACCATTACGGACTGTCTCTCTACAGTATCTCACTCTCAAGGTCACCTTCTTAATCGCAGTGACTTCAGCTAGACAAATTTCTGAAATTGCGGCTCTGTCAATTAGAAGCAACCTCTGCATCTTTCATGCAGATAGGGTCATTCTCCGTCTCGATCCAAAGGGAACTAATCCTTTCATAAAAATCGAAGAACTTGTACTACCAAATTTTTGTCCACATCCTACTCATAGGTTAAAACAGAAGTGGCATAACCTAGACGTTCGCAGGGCTTTATGTATTTACATCAAACATACTGCTTCATTTAGGCATTCTGAGGCCTTACTAATTTCTTTTCAACCAGCTTCCCTTGGCTCCAAGATCTCTTCTTCCACTGTAGGGCACTGGCTTAGAGCCTGTATTTCTAAGGCATACAGGGCGAACGATCTGCATCCTCCTCAAGGCATAATGGCTCACTCCACCCGGAATGTGACCACGATTGCAGCCTGGGCTACTCAGGCTTCAGTGGAGGAAATTTGTAGGGTGGTCACGTGGACATCCCCAGCCCCCTTTATTCGCCATTATAAGATAGACCTCTTTGTTTCTGCTGAAGCTGCCTTTAGAAGGAGGGTTTTATAACAAGTCCATTCCTTGGAGTCTTTTTCCATGGGGACCGGATTCCTCCCTTAACCCAAGCTTGGGTATGTCCCTATCTGACTGCTGTCTCCACCAATCGTAGAGAATGGGTGTTGGTACTTACTTGATATTCTCACTGCAGGTGAAGACAGCAGTCAACCCCACCCTGTTCCAGTCAGGGCCCAGCCTTTGATAGGACTAGGGTAGGCCTCTCTCTTCCCTTTCTTTTTCCTTTCTTCTCTATCATCATATCAACTCCCCCTCAGTCCACCTTCATCAAAAGCTGGGGAGGAGCTTCACGGAGGATGGTTTTATAAACTGTAGACTCAGCCCTATTGGTTACTGGACGGAGTTAACCCTATTTGACTGCTGTCTCCACCTGCAGTGAGAATGAGTGTATCAAGTCATAACCAATACCCATTCTTCATGTAAGGTCCATTTGGATTCTTAATTCCTGTATCTGGACAAGCCTTGGACCAGACCATTTAGGGAATGAGTTCCCATAATGTTTTACTTTTTGGACAAATGCTACAGGCCATCTGCCCAGTTCCACAGTAATAAAATGGTTGTGAAAATTTGTCACTATTGATTAATTATCATAGTTTTTATTTTGAATAGAGTGAGTTATTTAAGATGGTCATATTTGCATGTCACAAACGTATGTGCATACAGTAGATGTTCTGTCCCCCCTTCACGGCTCGTTAACAAACGGCAAGCAGACAAACTTAAAAGGACTTTTCTTTATCAGTTCTCGGCTTTGACTGGCTTCGAGCCCAGAAATAACATAAATACAGTCTTTGACCAGATAACGGAATGAAAACAAATCTTTCTTACGGCAACACAATTTGAACAAAACGAAAGCAAAACACTTCTTCCAAAGTCTCTATGAATCAGGGTTACAGAAATACAGAGCACTTCTTCCAAAGTCTCTATAAATCAGGGTTACAAAAATACAAAGCACTTATCCAAGTGAATCTTACATAAACCATGACTGATGATCAAACAATGTTGAACGAACCAAGGAATGTTGACTCCTGCGACTAGGGCGTGGCACCATTTGTCCTTTTATCCCCAGAATATGCCCCTAACGAGCCACAGCTGCATAATTAATCTTGTATCCCGAAAAGACTCACAGGAGACATCTGCTGAGTCACAACCAGTAGATATAGTAATCATTCACTTAGCTAAATATTTTCCACCATTATCTGTGGACCTGAACAATATCAATGTCACTTGCAAGTTCATAAAATATTCAGTTTTCTGACATGTCAGAACTATTAAATCAGATGTCAGACTTCATGTGACACTATTGCCTAGATAGGGTGTAGTTAAGGCCTAGTTGTCAGATAACTGCAGCTTACTAGGTATCTATATAAGTGATGTATAGAGAAGTGAAGAACAAGCAGTATATGTGAAATTCTAGTTCTTCAAAGTATAAACTTTCTACATTTCCAACTCAAGCAATATGTCTAAATTAGAGTTATGATGGTAGCCTTAAGAAACTGAGGTAACTCAGAGTAAATCTCTGAGATATATGCCCCAAAGAAGGAATCTTAGGTCTGTCAAATGTAGTTTAGCTCCAGAACATTCTGATTATATCTGCAGCTGTAAACAAGCCCTTTGAAGTCAATGTGGGGAAAAGCTTTGATATTTTGATCTTTTTCATAAGAATGGGATAATAAAAGAGAAAACAGATGGTCATATTATTTTGTATATCATGTAAAAGAAGTTCCACTTCAAGAATAACAATATTTGATTTTTTTAAAAATATTTTTAATTTAAAACAAACACAATCCTTCTTTACATGCTGTAGAAAGTGTATCAGTTGGTTACAAAAAGACTTTCGTGCATCTCTTCCACAGTCAACAAACATAATTCATATTAACTTAAGTATTTTAACTCAGATATTTATACATATTATCATCATCATAACTCCATTTTCATTTGACTATAATTATTTAAACATCATCATAAAATATACCAAAGTTTAATTCATAACCACATACTGGCCTTTCAATTACTATTTCTAAAATCATCCACTAACACTAAACCCTTATGTCCTATTCTAGCTAAACATCCATAATATTTAATAACAAAGTTTTCTAATCGTCCTTTGCAAATCACTGTTTAAAATTTACATCCAGTTTCTATATTATACCCATTTCTATATATACATTGTTATTCTTATCCCTCCTTTATTTGACTATATCCTGTATCATAACATTTCCCCCCTAATAATCAAAACTTTAACTGTAACTAAGTTACCTCTTTTATTAATCTTTATGTATAATCCAAAGGGATTTCTAATCTTCCTTACATGGGTACATTCCATATTCATATCCAATTATACTCATCATAACACTACACATTGTATACATTAGTAACATTATCAATTATTTATTTAAACTATATTGT
This sequence comes from Thamnophis sirtalis, assembly GCF_051295495.1. Classification (NCBI taxonomy): domain Eukaryota; kingdom Metazoa; phylum Chordata; class Lepidosauria; order Squamata; family Natricidae; genus Thamnophis; species Thamnophis sirtalis. The sequence continues at coordinate 114,587,009 of NW_028261385.1, read as the reverse complement.
CAATAAATTTAACTAAGTTTAACTAGTTTTAAATTATATTCTTCCATCTATCAACCTGTGTCTTTCCAATAGCAAAACAGTCTCATATCTTCTGCCATTTGTGGTGCCAGTCCTCTAATCATCTCCTTGATCAACTTTGTATGGACTCCTCTTAGCAACTCCTTGCTTATAAGATCTCTCATGTAATGTAGATGCCCTTCTTCTGTTTCCTTAATCAGCTTATCTTTGATTGTCAGTAGTGTTATCCCTGCTATTGCTAATGAGATTTCTCTCTTTAAATCCATAGATTGTTTTTTCCTTCTTCTGTATCTTGCCCTCTGGGATAAATTTCCCCTCCCTTTAATTCCTCTCTCAGTATTCCACTCTTTCCATTTTCAGAGACCAGCCAATCACCATAAATATCAGCAAATTTAATCTCTTTATATTCATTTTCCATATTTATATTTCATTTTTGATTTTTTGAATTTTAAATTCAAAATGCTGTTATGTGTTATGTGCTCTAAGTCTTCCAACTTCTTGTTTATCCTCCCATATGTATTTGGTAATTTCTGTATTTCTGAAAATATATTTTGCAGGCTCAAGATTTCTGTTTGCTTTTGAAATTATGCCATTCTTTCCAGCTAACAAACACAGATGCTCTAGTTTGGAAGGTTAAAAAAAATAAACATAGAATCACAAAAACATTTGTTTTCACTTTTCTCTGGTTAGAGATATAGTTCAAAGGGACATCTCTGTGCTTCCCTTCTTATCACTCTCTATAACCAAGCAGTAAGACCTTGCAGTGCCAAGCCAAAACAATCAGCAAAGAAAACAAAGGTGTTCCATTTCCAGTACACAAACTCCAATAAACAAACCCTCCAGCCTCCGAGCAGCAGTTTTACTATTGGAAATCTTATTTCTTTTATATATTTTTTGTATTTCAAGTTAGAAAAAAGAGTCCAATCTTTAAATGAGTTAGAAAAACAGTCCCTGAAGTCAGCAAGATGTATTCTTCCTGTTCACCATCACTGCGGGACAGTTTAGGTGTAAATTGGACCACCAAGCAGCAAAAGTATTGGCTGCGGTCTCTGAGCATCGAGACCGCATGTCCATATCATAGCGACGTTGGCGCCTTCTTCACAATATTTGAATATTGATTGGTTGACAGACACCATTCCCTTCTCAGCCTGCCATCTACTCTGTTTATTTGTTTCAACCTTTATTATATTGATTAATGTTAGGAAAAGTTTCTTTTTTCATTTATTTGTGATTTATGTAATTATTTCACAATGAAGGAAAATCATCTTGTTATTCATTGTAAAAAAGATAGCTTGTAATGTAGCCAGTTTTTATATCAGCCTTTCAAAACTATTTTCTTTTCTTATAGAAGGAGAAGTATATGCTTGGGGTCATAATGCTTACAGTCAACTGGGAAATGGAACAACCAGTCATAGCTACATTCCTTGCCAAATCTCCACCAACTTGATAAACAAAAAAGTAATTGAAGTTGCCTGTGGCTCACATCATTCAATGGTATTGACTGCTGATGGTGCGGTGAGAAGAATTATTGTAATTCTGTGCAAGTTGCTTTTGAATTTTGTATCAATTTTATTTTTTTATATAATTTTTATTAAAGAACAAAGAAAATATGTGAAAAATGAAGAAAAATCAAATAAAAAGAAGAAAAATGTGTTGAAAACAATAGAAAGTGAAGATGCTTAAAGAAGCTACTTTCAATCTACACCAATTAGATTTGCTTGATATCATTTCCCCTATCAAAATAACATAGTGTAATTTCCTTCTCACATATATAGTCCTTTTTAAATGGGCAAATCCAGAAATCACCAGTTCATGTTTTTCAGATTTTCAGGAAAAAAACCAAAGGGGGGAGTTTTATATAAAATTTTTAAAGCAGCCAGAATTTGGTGTTAAATCATGTACTACTCAAGGGGAAAATACTCATCTCTGTTTCTTAGCTGAGAGAGCCAGCATTTTCAAAAGATGCTTCTGTGGTCATGTGGTCAGCATAACTATATGCCAAAGCGCATGGAACACCTTTACCTTCCCATTGAAGTGGTGCCTATTTATCTATTTGCATTTGTATGCTTTCGAACTGCTAGGTGGGCAGGATCTCAAGCAAATAATAAGAGCTTGGTGCTTGGGTATCAAATCCAGACTGTCAGCTTTCTTAGCTCCCCCTCTGCATGCTCGATCGCCGGCCTGAGGGGGAGCAAGCAATGGCGGCACGGAGCGGCAGCAATTACTACTTCTGGGTTTGCTGTGGGTCACGCTGCTCAGTGGGCAGCACCCTGACTCCACTGCCACCTCAGCAGCAGCACCTCCCGCCCGCAGAACCTACAATGAGAACTTTTCCTCTGTTTTATTTCCTAGTAGAACCAGTGTCCCTCTTGTCAGTTAGAGCTTCTTCTGTTATTTTCCGTTGTGGGAGCCAGGCAGGGCAGCAAGCACTTGCACAACCTTGCCCAGTGCCTTTGGTGCCTGAAGCCCACGGGGGCAAGACCAAAGGTTCAGCACCCAGAGTTCGGGCGTGGGGGGAGCCAGGTCCTGCCGATCTTGGCTGGCCCGAGCATCAGCCGCTCCTTCACCCGCAGCTCCAGGGCAAACGATGGCCACCTCCCCGGCGCAGCCCCCGCCCACCCGTCAGAAAGGCAAAGTCCCAGGAAAGGCGGGGTGGTGGGTTGTGCCGGATGCGCAGAACCTAGGCGGGGAAGAAGATCGAGAGAGGTGGAGCCACAGACTCCCTCCTTTCCTCCACCCCACAGCTCGCCTCCTTGGGTGGGACCAGGGCACGCGCAGGGTGAGTGGAGTTTGTGACCAAAGTGAATGGGGCTGTTTGTGACTAAATGGGACAGAGAACATAAAGGGATGCAAGGGAACATGGAGGTAATCTAGTCCAACCCCTTCCCAAGGCACAAGTCTTTACACTTCCTTCTCTTTGAGAGCTGTCAGTGGCAGACAGGAGGAAAATGGTGGTTGTGTGTGTGTGTTTGTGTGTCTGTGTGAGAGAGAGAGAAATAGAGAGAGAGAAAGTAAGTAGGAGAGAGAGACACAAGAAAGAAGGAAGGAGGGAAGAAAGAAGAAAGAAAGAGAACTTATGGTAACAATTGAGCCCAAAATTTTGGTTGCTAAGCATGAGCGTTGTTAAGTGAGTTTCACCACATTTTCCAACTTGGCCATACCCACCCAGTCACACGACTGCCAAGCCACTCCCACCCAGTCACATGACTTCCGAGCCACTCCCACAAAACAGGCCATACCTACAGAAAGGTTCTAAAATTTGAAACCCACCACTGGTTAAGTATGTGAACTGGAATATAAATGCATCTGTATGCAGTTTGGGGAAGAGACATCTTTGATTTAAAGAGTTGCAAGACTGCTGCAGACTCTGAAGCATCTTGTTGATTTCAAATGTGAAACATGAATAATTAAGCAGCATTAATTTTGTGTAATTGATTTTTATAGTAGGTAAAATATTTGAATTGGTGTGACTGAAGCATTGGTTGCAAATACTTTTGTATTATTTTTATTTCAATATTATTTTTGTACTTTAAGACATGATAATTCAATAACATAGTTTGCTAGGGAAAAGGTGCTAGAAGTATTGACAGAAATCTGTCCACAAAAAAAGATGTTTTATTCCATGCACAAAACACAATAGATCTGCATGCAGTTGAATCCATATCAGTTAGCTAATTTTGCTTTCCATTCTTTCTATGTGCTATTTTTATGAAAACAAATATATTTCTAGAATGGCGTATCAGTCTGTTACTAGTTTATTTTTGCAGGTGTATTCATGGGGTAATAATAATTCAGGACAAATTGGATCTGGTTCAACAGCCAATCAGCCTATTCCTCAAAGAGTTACTGGCTGCTTACAAAATAAGATAGCAATTAACATTGCTTGTGGACAGATGTGCTCAATGGCTGTGATAGAAAATGGCGAGGTAAGTTATTGTTCTGTATTACAGACCTTATTCTTTTAACATACAAAGCCTTATGTGCTAAATTGTTCATGGTGTCTGTCTCTTCAATTATTAGCCAATTAAGAATTATATGTCAAACCTATATGCTGAATTTTAAGATAGTAGAATTTAAATATTAGTTAACTTTCTAAAAATTTTCATAAACAGAAATAGTAATGCTTTTTTTATATGAGATATAAATGGACACCCAGTACTATTGCATAAGAAGTGTCACCATCAGTAAATATGGTTTCTCGTTCTCTTGTTGAGACTTGTGAATTAAATCAAAAGAAATGTGGTTAGTTTTGTTCTCAGGAAAAATTCTAATGTAGGATAAGAGTGGTTATACTTGCATTTCCTTCTGGATGCTTTTGGTTGTATTTTCTCGATCTCTGTTTTTGCTGTCTTTTTTACAGTTCAGATGATGGAGCCCAAGCTGGCTTCTGAACTGAAACATCCAGCAGCCCTTCTGCCTTTCAAGGGCTGTTTGCTAATATTCCTCCTTTTTTCTATCTCTCAATAAATAACTACTCAAATGTTTGCCTCCCTTCTGTCACAGCCTCAGAATAGTTTTCCCTTTTTATATGAATATAGTCTGTTTCTGCTTAGATTTGACTCTTCCTCTTTTTAACCATTCCATTTCTTTTCTAATTCCCCTCTTCTTTGCTATACTTGGAATTCATTAGACAGAGGTTTTGATAAAAAGTGTTTTAGATACAGTTATAACATCATTTAATCTACATTTGTTCAGCAACTATTCAAAGTTATGAAGGCTGAACAAAGAGACTCAAAAGTCCTGGCCATTTTAGCAGCTACATGGTTATGTAAACAAAATTTAGGCAATTGGCAATTAACTCTCAGGACTGATTACAGCACCCCATGATCATGTGGTTGTCATTTGCATGCTGCTTTCCCACAATCAAAGTCAATGGGGAAGGTATTGGGGAAGGTCACAAGTCATTGGAGCAAGACTGTTCTTCTCCTCCTGGCGTTTCTGCACTCTCACACATGCACTGTGCCCTCCTTCACCTCATTACTTTCCACACATGCATTCAATGCACCCACTTTCCCTCACTGCAACCTCCTTCCTGTGCTGATGCCAGACCTTAGCATTCTCTTCACTAACTCACACACAAACTGTGCCATGCATCCCAGAGCCTTCTCCATCCTGCCTATGGTACCCCCATATTCCCTCTGCTTTCCCTTTAATCACTTAATACAATAGCAGAGTTGGAAGGCATCTTAGAGGTCTTCTAGTCCAACCCGCTGCCTAGGCAGGAAACCCTATACCATTCCAGACATATGGCTATCCAACATCTTCTTAAAGACTTCTAGTGTTGGGACATTCACAATTTTTAGAGGCAAGCTGTTCCACTGATTAATTGCTCTGTCAGGAAATTTCTCCTCAGTTCTAAGTTGCTTCTCTCCTTGATTAGTTTCCACTCATTGCTTCTTGTTCTACCCACAGGTGCCTTGGAGAATAGTTTGACTCCCTCTTCTTTGTGGCAACCTGTGAGATATTGGAACACTGCTATCATGTCTCCCCTAGTCTTTCTTTTCATTAAACTATACATCTCCAGTTCCTGCAATCGTTCCTCATATGTTTTAGTCTCCAGTCCCCTAATTATCTTTGATGCTCTTCTCTGCACTCTTTCTAGAGTCTCCACATCTTTTCTACATCGTGGTGACCAAAACTGAATGCAGTATTTCAAGTGTGGCCTTACCATTTATTGGGTTTGTATGCCGCCCACTCTCAAGAGACTCAGGCCAAGGCATTCAAAAGTGGTATTAACACTTCACGTGATCTTGATTCTATCCCTCTGTTTATGTAGCCTAGAACTTGTCTTGGGTTGCAGTAGCAACAGGGATTGCTTGGTTTGCTGTCACGCTTAAAACCATATCGCAACAGCAATCCTAATTGCCATTGTTATTCAAGGACTCCCAGAATGCAGAATAAATCAGATGCCTTTATCTAACTCATTTGGACAATACCTCTCCTCCCCCCTCCCTTATTTTTCTCCTTGTTGTGTAATGTAGGCTAGTGACCTTTAGGTTGCGACACATACCTGAACTTTCATGAGTCTCTTTGGATTTCAGCTAGGAAGTTTTAACCTTATCATTGCAGTTTCCAAGAATTAGTATAAAGAGAATGTACTTTGTGCTGCTAAATCTGTATATTAAATTGGAAAGATGGTTTTAATTGAGATAGTGTTAGCATTTATTTTGTTATAATTCAATAGAAATAATGAAGGTTACGTTCTGAATAATTAGCTAAAAGTTGTTGTGGACTGGAAATTAAATAGATATATTACAGGTTTTATTTACCATATTGAGTATATGGGACAAATAGTTTTGAATAGTCTTGGTTCATCCTTCCACTGTGCTTCTTGAAAACTAATGCTTGCTTACATGTCTGTCTGACTTCCTGTCTCAGTTGTTGAATGTATGGCAGGGAGCCTTTGCTTGATGACAACCAGTGTAAAATACAGTAAATTGTTTATTAAATGCACTTATACAGATGTTAGAGATGTTGAATTAGTTTCAAGTTAGATCCCACTAATTCATCATTCAGTTTAATACTTTCTTAAACTTAAAAGAGGTCTTGCAGTCATGCAGCAATTTTATTCTTCTGACTCAAACTTCTCATTGAGATTTTCATGAGCTCCTGTCCTCTGAACATCATGAAGACCAAAGTAGTTTGTAGACATGGGCTGCCTCCTTTAAAGATAGACTGTTCTTAGGGAAGCTAGCAAAGATAATTTGCTATCTGGAGCTTTTAAACAGCTATTGACTTATATATTTATGTATTTTATTATGCTATGATTGCCTTTATGTTCTTCCTTGTGGGTTTGTTTGTTTTTTAAAAGAGTAATTGACAAATGACACCGCTTTTCCTAAGATTCTCATGGCCCATCACTCTTATCTGAAGGACACAAGAGATAATGGGAAGGGAAATCAAGAAAAACTATCAAGCTGCCATTTTCACTGATGCAGTGTTGGAGTTGAAAGGGAGTATTTAAAGATAAAATTATTCAAGCTGTTTGCCACCTTGGAATCAGTTGAGATTTCCCTGAGCATGAGACAATTTATCATCCCCTGGTTAAGAAAGGACAGGTGTTTTAATGCTAACTTGATCTCAGGTATTTTAACATCTCCATAGAAGACAATATTGTTACTGTTTTACATAAATGAAGAGTAAAATATGTAGGGTAAAATCGTACATAAAATTACTCTAATTTACAGATCAATTCTATTGAATTATCTGTGTGTGTGTTTGTGTGTGTGTGTGTATGCACATATATATTGCTTATGTGGCATATATGCCCACATACTAACTAGATTTATCTCCCTTTTAGGTTTATGTTTGGGGTTATAATGGTAATGGTCAGCTTGGATTAGGCCATGATGACAATCTGTCGATACCATGCAGAATAGCAGCTTTACAAGGCATCCACGTGCAAAGGGTATGTTTTCTGCATCTTCAGATCCTAACTGCTAATTACTGGGATTTCTGGTACATCCAAAACACTAGTTACAAACTAATAGCAAATTGTAAATAATTTAAATATTATTTTCATCACTACTATTTTTATATTTTGCATCTTTATTTCATATTTTAACTGATACTAGCCATTTTAAATATTGAGATAAATAGAAAGTATAAGTAAAATTCAGTTAGACTTCTTATGAACTGAAAACAGCTGCCATGAACAAAGTGATATTGTCAATAATGAGTTGTCTAGTGCTTGCGAAAATAAGAATCTTAAAGAGTTGGAAGGCAAGATTAGCTCAAGGTCACTCTTTCATATTTGTTTGTTTGTTTTGTCTCACTTTTATTATTTTTATAAATACCGTATTTTTTAGAGTATAAGACGCTCCAAAGTATAAGACGCACCTAGTTTTTGGGTAGGAAAACAGGGGGAGAAATCTGCCTCTGCCTCACAGTAATTTGCCTTCTTGCAGCAAATAGCAAACAGTACAGAAGATATACACTGTTTGTGGTGTTACATTTCAGACTATACTTTTACAGATACTGTTAAAATTGATGTGGCTTTTTGGAAATACACATTATTCTCTGCTATTTAAAAGAAGATACAATAGCATTGGGCCTCTTCAGATCAAGTATTTATTTTAAAAAGCATATTCATTTTGTTAAGTTGTCTAGAACAATAATAAAGCAGTCTTTAAAAAATGAGTCTAACAATTTGAACAGTCTATTGGCATTTATAGTTATTGACTTACCTCCTTGCAGCAAACAGCAAACAGCCTGTTACAGTTTAGCCTGATTAGAAGATAAAAAATCTGCCTCTGCCTCCCAGCAATTTGCCTTGCAGCAAACAGCAAGTTTCACTTTCAATTTCAGTTTAAGCACGGGCCTCCCGATAATCAGCTGTTTCAGGCTGCAGGAATTGCCATAGCCCTGTGATGTTGAACCTATGGCACGCGTGCCACAGGTGTCATTTGTTAAGGCATGAAGGCATTTTGTGGCCGTTTTTCGGCCTCCAGAGCATGAAAAACCAGCCCTACAGGCAAACCAGAAGTTCAGGAACAGACTTCTGGTTTGCTTGTAGGGCTTTTTTTCACGGTCTGGAGGGCAAAAAATGGTCCTACGAGCAAACCAGAAGTGCTACCTCTCCTGGGCTATGCAGCTCCCCTCACGCCACAGCCACTCCAGCTGCTGCCAAAAGCCGCCAACAACTGCCAGCAGCCCAGAGAAGCCGCCAGGAAGCGCCGCTGCATGCCACCGCCACTCCTCAGCGCTCCCACCCCATCAGAACGCCGCCACTGGTCCTCTCAGCCTCCGCAGACTCCTCGCAGGGCCTTCGTCGCCCTCACCTTGCGGTCTTGGCTACCTCATGGCGCCTGGCCCATAGGCTCTGTAGCCTCGGTGGCCATTTTATTTTGGCATGAAAATCTCCAGCGGCCAATTTGAAGTTCAACGAGTCGTGAGTATGGGCTATGGCCTCTTCTCCTGCCCCGAGCCACAAATGCCTTTATCCACCAACGAGACGCCTTCTGCTGGGACCTGCAAGCCCAAGCCGGCCCCAGAAGCATCCACCACGGAGCCCTCTCCCAAGGCCCCCAGTGAGTCACAGAGGGGTAATACCAAGCCACAGGCCAAGGATAGTAGCACCCAATGTTCCCTCTAATTTTTTTTCAGTGTGAGCGGAAAAGTATAGTGTTTGAGCGGTACATTTTCATGCCTGAGCACCTGAATTTTTTTAACAGATGTCACCTAAGACAATAACGAAATCAGTATTATTTGAAACTCAAAGTTATGTTTATTCAAGGTACCCGCTTAATTAAAAGTGTTATATAATATCAGTATCACTTAACAACGGTCCTGCTTAGCAACCAAAATGTTGGCTCAGAAAGTCTAGCTTTTGAAGCACGCAAATCTTAAAGCTATTGTTACAACACCCTCGCACCCCTAACCCTTTAGAAAAAAAACCTCTGGGGTCTTCAAACCTGACAGCTTTAAGACTTGTGGATTTCAACTCCCAGAATTCCTCCTCCAATCATGTTGGCTCAGAAACTCTGGCAGTGAAGCATGCAAGTCTTAAAGCTGTCAAGTTACAAGATCCTTGCACCCATAAGTTACCCTTTAGGGAAAAAAAACACAGGGATCTTCAAACCTGACAGCTTAAGACTGTGGACTTCAACTCCCAGAATTCCTCCTCCAGTCATGTTGCGGCGACGTCATCTGCGTGGATCTGCTCCATCTTCGGGTTTTTTCACAGGGGGCAGGGCTGCCGCTGAAGATGCCGACGAGCCTCCCCCCCACCAGAATAACTCCTGCCGCCTCCCCCTCCTCTTCCAAGAGGACCACCACATTTGCTGCCCAGCGCTGCAGCCGAGGTGAAGCCGCCAAAGCTCCTGCAGGCGCCCCCGCCCATGGCAGCGGCGGCAGTGCCTCCCCCTCCGCTCGGAACACCTCACCTAAGCAGGGGTGCTGGCGGGAGCTTTGGCGGCTTCACCTCAGCCGCAGCGTTGGGCAGCAAATCCGGCAGTGCTGTTGGGGGAGGAGGAGGCAGCAGCAGATATTCCGTTCGAGCAGAAAGCAGGGCAAGGGATGGGAGGAAAGAAAAGAGCCTGAAGCGCCCAAAGCGATGGGCTTCCGGAAGGCGGAAAGCGGGGGGGGGGAGATACCGGCAGGTCGGGCGTCCAGGAGAGCCATCTTGGTGCCGCCGAGGCGGGGGGGGACGCCAGGTGCTGGGCTGCCTCTGACTCGCCCTCTCCATGGCTCCCCAGGGCTGCAGCAAACCAAGCAACAAAGCGAGCTAGAAGGACCGCCGTTTTTTTTAATATCTCTCCCAGTCTGGGGAAGTCCTTTGCGGGCGGCCAGTTCTAGCCGCCTGCAAAGGACTTCCCCACGTTTGCTTTGATAGAAATCTCTGCGCGGCAGTTAGAAACTGCTGCGCGGGGGTTTCTTGCCACGTGCGCGGCCACGCAGCCGCGCACCTTAGAGGGAACAGTGGTAGCACCCACGCTCCTCTCTGCAAGACCAAGGCCAAGGCTAACCACACTGAATCCCATCTATTTCAGGCCCAAAATGTTAGCGTTCCAAGTATCATGCAGAATTAAATCAGGGTCCAAGGCAAAACTATCCTTAAAGTTCCAATTTAATAAGTCAGACATCTTGGTACATCTGTGGAATCCCAAATCTAAAAAACTTCCTGGAATTCCACCCAGTTAAAAGTTCATGATCTTATCCCCACACCCATAAATCCATCACATGGTCCAATCTTCTTCGGCCACGCTGGCATCTCCACCCAGCTGGTTCCAGTCAGGTGCAGAGGTGCGGAGACAAAAGATGACCTTGGCTTCTAGAAAGAATGACAACAACACATTCCATAATTCTACTCCTTTCTATTCCCCCCTCCCAACTACTACACTAATGAAACAGCATAATGAAATAAGAGAGATTGTGGCAGGCCAAAGATTCTAAAAGGGATATAACTGCAGGCCTGACACAAAGGTCTTCTCAGACCAGTCCTCTGCCTGACTTGTCCTCTGAGTCGGAGGATGATCTCACTCCTGCAGCGTCCATCATTCAGCCGGAGGAGGCCAGGGGCCCAGATGACTTCGCCTGCAGTGGGGATGAATCTGAGGGTGGCAGGAGCATCACTCCGGATGAGGAACCCCTCTATCGGGGAGGTTTCATCTCCCCCCCCCTGCTGCCGCTCTTACTCGCCAGGTATGGCAGACATAATTTCTGTGGCCATTGAATGCGGTGTAGCAGCAGCTCTTAAACATAACCACTCTACCCCACGCAAGTCTGCTTCTTCCTCTGGTTCCAGACGCAGGGATGGGGATCTCTCGGCTTCGTCATCACATGAGCTCCCTGGCACTTCCAACCAGCCTTCGGTTTTTGGCGAAGAAGAACACCCGTCAAGAAAGTCAGATCTCTCAAAAGAAAAGGGGCTTCCACCTGACCCACCTGCATTTGTCTGTTTGTTCAAACCTACTGTATTTCGTTCTCTCCTTTTTAAGGTCAAAAGAATCGCTGGCATCCCTTCTCCTAAAGCACCTCAAGGAACAGAAGCAGACAAGACAGACACTACTGATCCCCTCTTCATCCAGCCTAAGGTCGAAAAGGAAGTGATTCTGTCCCCCAGACTCTTCATAGACGTGATCCAGAACCAGTGGGCATCACCACGTACAGGTCCTCTCCCCAATAGCTTGGATAAGCGCCTGTACAATGTGGGACCAGAACTCACCAAGGCCTTGGCGGTACCTTCTGTCAACTTACCTATAATTGGCCTTTCTTCCCCCAACGTAGCCTCAGCAGGTCCTGAGGAGGCTCTTCGCCCCGAGGACAAGAGAATAGAGCAAACGCTAGTCAAGAGTCACCAGGCCTCGGCTTGGGCCATTAGGGCGGGTACCTCTGCCTCCTTTAGTCGCTCTGCCCTCTTATGGCTGAGGCAACTCCAGGCTAGGCTTCAGGCTAGGGATTCCAGGGCTTTCAGGGACATTAATAAAATAAAAGTGGCCCTAGAATACATAGCAGATGCTTCCTTGGACGCAGCCAGGTTTGCATCCAAGGCCACAGCATCCTCCATTTCTACCCGTCGTCTGCTTTGGCTAAAGCAGTGGCAGGCGGAAGCCCGGGCCAAGTGGAGGCTTGCCTCATCTCCCTATTCTTAATCCATTCTCTTTGGAGCCCCATTGGACCCCCTATTGGTGGAGTCCAATGATAAGTGGAAAGTCTTGCAGCCAGCCACTAAGAAACAGGAGGGCCGCAGTCAATCCTTCTATTGCAGACAGCCCTTTCGGGGTCAGGACAGGGGTTCCTCCAACTCCCGTCCACAGCGTCAGGCTCCTCCCTGACAGGGCCCCTCCTTTACCAACAGATCAGGCAGAAACAGCCAGAGATTCCAGCCCAGAAAGTCATTCATGGACAATACCAACCGATCCTACAAGAGGCAGAAGTGACTGCCTGGAGGATCTCCCCATAGGGGGTCGGCTGTCGACCTTCGCAGATCGTTAGGATTACATCACCAATGACGCGTGGGTCAAGTCCACGATCAGATTCGGCCTTCTCTTGGATTTGCGCTCCAGCCCTCCGAACCACATTGCCCGGGGCCCATTTCCAGGGATCCTCAAAAGAGATTCCTAGTGGAGCAGGCCATCCATCACTTGCTCCTCATACAGGCCATTCAACCTGTGCCTCCAGGCCAGGTGGGACAGGGGTTCTACTTTCGTCTCTTTATCATGCCGAAGTCTTCGGGGGCCTGGAGAGTGATCCTCGATCTCAAATTCTTGAATCGGTTCATCAGGTACAGGAAGTTCAAAATGCACTCTCTCTTGTCAATTCTAGAGAGTGTGCGCAGACACAATCTCCTAACTTCAGTGGACCTCATGGAGGCTTACCTCCATGTACCCATTTATAAGCAACAAAGACGGTTTCTCCGATTCGTCTATGTGGGCTGTCACTTCCAGTATCGAGCCCTTCCCTTCAGGCTTTATCAGCCCCAAGGGTCTTCACCAAGATCCTGTTAGTTGTAGCAGCTCTCCTCTGTGCCAGACCCATTCGGATCTTTTGTTATCTGGACGACATCCTCCTATTGTCCAGGTCACGCACCCAGGCCCTGCGGGATCTGTAAGACACCTTGCAGGTACTTCAGGAGGTGGGGTTCTCCATCAATCAGGAGAAAAGCCACCTGAACCCCACCTCTTGTCTAGTTCACTTGGGGGCTCTCATCGACTCCGCCCAGGGGACAGTCTTTCTGTCTCAGGAGGTACAAAGGAAGTGGCAGGCAGCTCTTCTCCAGCTGTCTCAACTGCTGGGGAAGATGGTCTCTTGCTTCTCCATCGTTCCTTGGGCGCAGCTTCACAGCCGTTACCTTCAATGGTTTCTTCTGCCATTCCAAAAGACCAACAGCAGCTGTTCCCCCGCAACAGTCAAGTTGACTCCAGAGATCCTTCTCTCTCTGGATTGGTGGATCTCCCCGGCCACCTCTCAGGGGTCCCTTTTCAGGGAACCTCCTCGCCTTGTAGTCACGACGGATGCGAGCTTGACAGGTTGGGGCGCTCATCTGGAGGATCAGATAACTCAGAGTCTCTGGTCCCACTGTGACCTTTCCCACAGTATGAATTGGCTAGTTGCCATCCATCTAGCTCTCCTTCAGTTCCATTCTTTGGTTCGTAAAACACATGTGCTCATTCGGACAGACAACACAACAGCCAAGGCTCATGTCAACCGCCAGTGGGGGACGAGAGCTGTTTCCCTCATGGAGTCCGTCTTTCACTTAGGGATCTGGGTTGAAGTCAACCTTCTCTCTCTCCATGCCGAACACATCTCAGGCTCCAACAACTCCAGGGCGGACTAGTTGAGCCCTACAACAATCGACCCTCCAGAGTTGACCCTCAACCGTCGTATCTTCCGACAGCTGTCGACCAGGTACGGGACCCCGGTCCTACATCTCTTCGCAACGGCATCCAACAAGCAGCTGCCCAGGTACCTGTCTCGCTACACGATACCAGGCGCAGAAGGATGCCTTGAGGTGCAGGGGGACCTGCGGTCTCCTGTAGGCCTTCCCTCCCTTCCCCCTGATACAGAGGTTCATTCAGAAAATGATAGAGGAGGAGGCTGAGCTCATTCTGCTCGCCCCCCATTGGCCACCCCGTCCATGGTTCGCAGACCGCATCAACCTCTCAGTGGGGCCAGAGTGGCGTCTTCCCCTGATACCGTCCCTTCTTCATCAGGGTTCCATCCACCACCCCGACCTATCTTGGCTCCACCTAACCGCTTGGAGGCTGAGCGGGAGGTCTTGAGGGCAGCTAACCTTTCTGAGACTGTAATCCAAACCATTCAGGCTTCCCGACGCTCAGCCACTAATAGAAACTACGAATCAACATGGTAAACTTTCAGCACGTGCTGCCTCTCTAAAGTTGTCTCTCCCTTGGAGGCTTCGGTCCCCCAGGTTTTGGAGTTCCTACAACAGGGACTCAACAAAGGACTTATGCCTAACACCTTGCGGAGGCAGGTTTCGGCTCTGTCCTCGGTTCTCTCTCTTCACCGAAATGAGCCTCTCTCCTTGCACCCTCATGCATGGTGCTTCATTAAGGGTGCGTGTAACTTCTGCCATCCTGTCATCCACCGCTTCCCCTCATGGGATCTCACCAGGGTCTCTCACTGGACCACCCTTCGAGCCTCTCAGGTCAGCCTCCCTGCATCACCTCACATTGAAGACAACCTTCCTCGTGGCTATCACGTTGGCACGATGCATCTCAGAATTGGCAGCTCTTTCCATTCGTTCCAACCTGTGTACCTTTCACTCAGACAGTGTGGTCCTTTGGCTTGATCCCACCTTTGTCCCAAAGGTCAATTTGGCTTTTCATCGGTCCCTCACCTACCGAACTTTTGCCCTAATCCCTCTCACAGTCTCGAGCGCAAATGGCACAAGTTAGACGTCAGAAGGGCTCTTAAGATCTATATTGCCAAGACGGCCGTCTTCTGACGCACTGAGGCGCTCTTCGTCTCTTTCCATCCCACAAATAAGAGTCTGAAGGCTTCGCCATCTATGGTTGGGCGTTGGATCCAGTCTACTATAACTAGGGCTTACGTGGCAGACCACCTCTCTCCTCCATCCAACATCACGATGCATTCCACACGCAGCGCGGCAACATCAGCAGCGTGGACAAGGCAGGCCTCCGTGGAAGAGATCTGCAAGGCAGCCACCTGGGCGACCCCCAATTCCTTTATCCACCATTATAAGATGGACAGATACGCATCAGCGGATGCGGCATTCGGACGGCGAGTCCTCCAACAAGTTCTCCCTTCTTCAAGCTCCTAGCCCAGTCTCATTCCCATCCAGGGACACACCCAGCTCTGGTACATCCCATGCATCACCGCTGTCTTCACCAATGTTGGAGAATGGGACGTTGGTTCTTACCTGATATGCCCCTTCTCGAGGCAAGTAGAGACAGCAGTCATCCCCACCCTTGGTTCCTGGCCTAGTGACGGTGGGCATTATGGAGCTAGGTTGATTTTTGGGAGGATTGAAAGCAGTCAACTAATGCACAACAGCCTACTTATCTCCTTTGTCACAAAAGCGGGAAGACACTCCCCTGAGGCGATGATATCACTTTGGTACACTCAGTTCTATTAGTTACTGACTGAGTTAACCCATGCATGACTGCTGGCTCCACCTGCCTCGAGAAGGGGCATATCAGGTAAGAACCAACACCCCATTTTGCTTAACAATGGAAGTCCCGAGTCCCAATTGTGGTTGTAAGTCAAGGACTGATGTCTATAGGTCGTCTAGAAAGAACAAAGCTGACACAAATATTTGGTAGATTAATTGCCTCCTAATTCCCGCTCTTCCTCATAATTCTTGATTTCATTCTTTGCCTAGATATTGACCGTTTGGCACCTCTTTATTGCATCTTCCCCAGCATTATGGGAACATCACACTCTGAAATTCATCAAGAAGATGTCCAAAGTTTGAGAGTTAGGGAGGATGGTTAATCTCGCTTAAGTAAGGTTAATGAATCAGCCTACATGTTTTATTATCTGCCCATCTGCTTTTGAGACATGGAGTTCAGTGTACCTCACACTTAGGCACAGCTCTTTTGAGCAACTTTTTTGAAAACGATTCAACTATATTTTTAATTTTGTTTTTCAAAAAATGCTTACGTTAAAAGAAATGCGGAGGTTTTCCCCCATCTTTTCAGGGAATCAGGAAAACAACATAATTTCTGAATAAAAATACGTAATTCTTCTTCTTTTCTAGATTGCCTGTGGCTATGCACATACACTAGTGTTAACAGATGAAGGCCATATCTATGCCTGGGGAGCCAATTCTTATGGCCAGTTGGGAACTGGTAATAGGAGTAACCAGTCGTACCCTGTGCTAGTGACAGTACATCAAGACAGGTACAGTTCTGTTCATCTTGACTCTATCGGGCGAGTTTTAGGCTGTAACAATGTTTTTAGCTTTAAACATTATTAGATAAGGATCTAAGAAAAAACTCTTGTTACTGAATTCTTTGTCTTTCTGATTCTAAGACAGCTACAATCACATAAAAGAACTTCTAGAAGACAAAAATGGCCATTAGGTGTTAAGTTATATTTTCTGATAATTTTCTATGCTTCCCAACTGCTTTGCAGAACCAATTACTAATTCTTGTGAATTAGTAATTATTTATATACAAGGTTATATTCTCTGCTTTTATCCCACAGATATGATTCCAAAACAAAGCTATCTCAATTTGTTAATAAAAAAGATTAAGATAAAAATAGGCAATACAAATTGTAGTAAATAAAATACAAATAGTCCTTGATTTACAACCACAATTGAGAATATAATTTATGTTGCTAAGTGAGAAATTTGTTAAGTGAGTTTTGTCCCATTTTATGACTCTTCTTGCCACATTTGTTAAGTGAATCACTGCAGTTGTTAAATTACTAAGATGGTTGTTAAGTGAATCTGATTTCCCCATTGTTTTTACTTGGCATGTTTATTTTGTCATGTTTATTTACTGTATATTGGAAATGACCCTTTGAGAGCTACATGCAACAAAATGTCATTTTAATATATGCCAATTCGTGTACATTTAAAGTGACAATGAAGTTGTTCTAAGTTCTCTATAAGTTCTAAAATAAGAGTTAGTTGGTTAGGCATAAAGCAAAGGCATTTTCTGAAGTTGAAAAAAAAATCTCTAAGCATATTGACCAAAAACATTTTTTCTTTGTTTTAATATCTTATAATATTGACAGTTAACAAATTTTATTTCAGCTTGGTATTTTGCCTTGAATGAGATCATATAGGTAGTCCCTGACCTATGACCACAATTGGGATTGAAACTTCTATTGCTAAGTAATATGGTCATTATGTGAGTTGTACCCCAATTTTACAACCTTTCTTGCTATGGTCATCAAGTAAATCCAGCTTGCTCATTTATTTTACTTGTCAAAAGCACCCTAGGAAGGTCAGTTGGTGATCACAGGATACTGAGATGTTGCAACCATTATAACTACATGCCAGTTGCCATGTACACAACTGGCCTACGAGGGACACTATCATGGTCATAAGTACAACAACTGGTTGTTGGTCATGTTTTTCAGCTCTGTCTTTACTTTGAACAATCATGAACTGTTGTAAGTCCTGGACTGCCTGTAATGTCTTCCAATAAAAGTCATTCTTGCTTATCAGTGGTAATTGGAAGTGGAATTTCTGTCACTAAAGCAAGGCAGTTGTAAAGAATGACCTCACATGGCTATTCTGCTTAGTGATGATTACCATTATAAAGGAAATCATTATGGATTTCCGTAAGCAAGGACCTCACATGACCATTACTTCTGACTTCCTGCAGGTTTCACCATTGGCTTTGCTTGTGGGAAGCCAGTAGGGAAGGTTGTTAATTGGAGGGAGCTGTGATGGCCAGAACTTTGAGGACCGCTCATAACAGATAGTACTCAAATTATGTTCATAATAAGGTCTTGAATTTTGGTTGCTAAGTGATAACAATTGCCAAATGAGTCACAAGGTCATTAAATGAATTTAGTTTCCCCAATTAACTTACTCTGTCAGAAGATGGCTAGCAAGGTTGCAGATTGCAACCATGTGAAAAACACTGGAGCCATCATAAATGTAAGCTGTTTGCAAGTGCCTGAATTGCAACCATTTGACCATGGGGATGGTACTACTTTGGTCGTAACTTTGAGGATGGGTGAGAAGTCCCCTTTTTCAAGGCTGTAATAACTTTAAACTTCCATTAAATGAATAAATCAAGGACTACCTGTTCTACTAATTCAGCACCATTGTAAGTTCAAATGTTTGCTGACCAAGTGATCATTAATCTACAAAAAATTGTACATGTAGAATGCTTATTGCATTGGAGAGATACGTTTAAACATATGCAGTATCTTATATTTATTTATTTATTTATTTATTTATTTATTTATTTATTTATTTATTTTTTCGATTTCTAAACTGAGAATTTCTAGATGATGTTCTCTCTCTTTATCTATCTATCTATCTATCTATCTATCTATCTATCTATCTCTATCTATATCTATCATCTATCTATCTATCTATCTATCTATCTATCTATCTATCTATCTATTTTCACAGATGTAGGTATGCTGGTTTTGTATTTGGGTCTTTTCCCGTGTAAGATTGAGATTGTCTTGGCAACGTTTCGGCGAGGTCCCACTCGCCATCTTCAGGCTGCCATTTTCGGCTTCGTGCTTGTGCGAGTAAGGCGTGGTTGGAACTGTCATCTTTCTATAAAGTCTTGGTGGGGGGGTGTAGAGTGTTGGCTTTGTTGCTGTAAGTGGGTTGATTGGCTGTGTAGTTGCATCCTGATTGGTAGATGGAGTTGATGTTTGTAGATTGGTCGGCTGTTTCATATCAGGGCAGATTTTGCATGGCCGTGCCACATACATTGGACAAACTAATAAGAGAATAAATGCACACATCGCGGAACACAAGAACGCAGTCAGAAAAAAAGAAAAAACTTCCTCCCTTTTCCAGCACCTTAAAGCAACAGGACATGAAATTGATTTTGAAGGAACCAAATTAATCTCCAAAACAGAACACTTCAACAAGAAAATAATTATGGAAGCCATTGAAATAGAGAAACACCCCCACAACATGAATAAACGTGACGATACATTCCGCCTACCAGATATCTGGAAACCAGCCCTAGTCAACCAACAAACCCCACCCACCACCCAGGTCGTTACAACACAAAAGAACAATGGACACACAGCCAGCACCTCAGCCACACAGGATTATACGAAACAGCCGACCAATCTACAAACATCAACTCCATCTACCAATCAGGATGCAACTACACAGCCAATCAACCCACTTACAGCGACAAAGCCAGCACTCCACACACCCCCACCAAGATTTATAGAAAGACGACAGCTCCGACCATGCCTTACTCGCACAAACACAAAGCCGAAAACCCTAGCCTAAAAATGGCCAGTGGGACCTCACCGAAACATTGCCAAGACAATCTCAATCTTACATGGGGAAAGACCCAAATACAACAAGACCATCATACACGCGCACACACACACACACACATACACACATATCAGTGGTGGGTTCCGAACTCTGTTGCAGCCGTTACACTGCGCATGAGGCCGGGCATCCTATTCGGGCATGCACGCTATGCATGCATGCGCATGCCACCGCCCTGTGACACCCAGCTTCTCAGCTGTACGTGCGCAATTGGCCGGTCACATTATAAACAGCAATGGGATGGGATGGAACAGCAATGGAACGTGGGTGGGCCAAATGTGCCACCGTACCGGTACAGTGGTCGTTGCTGCCGCCTAGTACCGGTACGGCCCTACCAGGTCTTACTTCCCGGAGCCCACCACTGACACATATAATATATACATACGGTACACAACATTAAGATTTTAAAAGTTTTTCAATTAATGTTAAAATTGTTTAGAATAAGTAGGCACATATTGTTTTTATTTCCAAAGTTATCTATATTGATCTATTGCAACAAACATCACCAACTGGCGTCTAAAAATAATAAATTTATTATGGCAAAAAAGTTTTTGGATTACAACCCTTGTCCACAGATAAATATAGAATCTTTACTGTTATAATTTCAAAAATTAAAAACAAAACATGAAAGAAATAACTTTCCTTAAGAATTTCAGAGCTACTCAACCAGCATTGCAAATTGATTACCATCAGAGAGACATTGAACTGAATTTTAGATCATTCTTGAGAATGTTATGCAGTGTTTTTGCCAAATTCAGATGCCCTATCAGAATCTGCCATGAGAATTATTTGAAATAGTCAGAAGCCGCATTATAGCAGAAAAAGACTATTTTGGTGAATTGTTAGGTATCCCTCTGTATTTGAATCAGGGAAGGAAGCTCTCATGATACCTACATAATACAGGTGATAGGTTTTAAATAAACTTCAGCTAGGCTTAAGTGCCTAATAGGTAAATTTATATGTTTCTCACTGATGATTAATAACAGATATAAAGATTGAGGTCTTTTCTAATGCAGGTGTGCCAGAAAGCGGAATGATGTGATATAGTGATTTTGAGAGAAGATACAATTAGAAACCAGTTTGCAGTTTGCATTAACAGTTTGGATTTTATATTAAGGATGAATTTACACGTATCATAGTTGGCACCTTAAAAAGTTGCTTTCTCTTGCCAAGCTGTATCTCTGGCAGATAGAGAACAAAACTGAATTGCTCAGAATCATGTTGAACTTTGTGAAGTACAATAGGTAGCCTATAGTGCAAGTTCTTATTAAGAAGTATAACACTTCTGAAAAATTATTTTTTTGCTTTTCAAATTTAGAATTGTAGAGATTGCAGCATGTCACTCTTCTCACACCTCTGCTGCTAAAACCCAGGGTGGCGATGTATATATGTGGGGTCAGTGCCGGGGACAGTTCGTCCTTCTTCCATTCCTCACCCACTTCTGCTGCACTGATGACGTGTTTGCTTGTTTTGCTACTCCTGCAGTGACTTGGCGTCTCCTTTCAGTAGGTGAGCTTCAAATTAACTTTTTTAAAGGCTTTCATTCCTGAATCTGAATTAGATCTTGAAGATGTATAAGTTACCGTATTTTAAGTGCAGTCCTTAAAAGAGTTTGAATCATGATTTGGAGGAAAAAGTCACATTCTTTTTGGCTATCAGTAGTGCATCCGAGACTAAAGATAGAACTCTTTTGTGTGTTTCCCATTTTTCTTTTTCGTTGCATGTGTGCTATAATGACAGTAAGGAACAACCACCTATTCTGGACTTTTGACATTTCTTTCAGTCTGGTATTTTGTAGCAGTGGTCCCCAACCTTTCTGGCTCCATGGATAGGCAACAGCAGTAGTAGTGGGGGAGGGGGGTGGTTTGGCACACACTTGTGCAAATGAAACTTTGCACATTCGCCTGCTGCTTGTGTGGCCCAGTTACCAGGGTCCACAGACGAGTACTGGTCCACTGCCCTGCAGTAGGGGACCCCTGCTGCAGAAGACATAACAGTAAACATCAAATGCATTGGGAGTCAAAAAGTTGGTTATCAAGAGTCAAATGGGGTGACCCCAGAAGAATGAATTTATAAAACACCACTCATTTTGTTGTTTCACTAGAATCTTTAAATGGAATTTAAAAGAAAGATTATCTGAAATTTCCAATTGAAAAGTATTATGGCTTTACGTGGATTAGGGTTAGAATTTGAAGTTTTTGGTTCGTATTACTTTAGGAAATTTCATGCCAGCATGCAGAGAATAGGAATTGCCATGAAAAACCCTCAAGGACGCTTTTACCTGTATTGCTTAGATCCACATTGGTTTAATTTTGTAGTAGAAACTTCTGAACCAAGTTGATGTGAAGAAGCCGGCAAAACATTGTTAGAAAGCACATTTTTAAAGTTCACCAAATGGGTGGGTGAGTGAGTACATGAGAGAGAGTGAGAGAAATAGATACATTTACCTGAGAGGCAAAGCCTTTGACATTTAAAGTCCATAGAGGAGGAGTCTTTTAACAAATAATTTTAAGAAAATAGACTTTTATCAGTTACATGCAACAATGTGTATTACTAGAAGATTATGCAGATATTTTACCACTTTTTAAATATCTTCTTTGTCCTTCCATATATAACTAATGATTTGGGCTGAATTGACATGGACTCAAACACAGAGTACTCATCTAACAGCTTTTTGCTCTGGAATATAAGCAATTGTACTGTTTGGTCTGCTAAAGTATCCTTGTCCTTTGACATGGGGCTGGATCCAGGCGGTTGTTGCGGTTGTCGGGAGGGGGTCTTTCCCCCCGCATTAAAGGCGGCGGTGGTGAGACCCCTCCTGAAGAAACCATCTTTGGATCCAGCCGTCCTAAACAACTATCATCCAGTCTCCAACCTCCCCTTTGTGGGGAAGGTTGTTGAGAAGGTGGTGGCCTTTCAGCTCCAGCGGTCCTTGGAGGAAACCAGTTATCTAGATCCCTTCCAGTCTGGCTTCAGGCCTGGCTACAGGAAACCGCTTTGGTCGTGTTGATCGATGATCTCTGGAGAGCCAGGGATGGAGGTCATGCCTCCATCCTAGTACTCCTTGACCTCTCTGCGGCTTTCGATACCATCGACCATGGTATCCTTCTGCGACGACTGCGGGAGGTGGGGGTGGGAGGCACTGTCTTACGGTGGTTCTCCTCTTACCTCTCGGACAGGTCGCAGTTGGTGTTAGTCGGAGGAAAGAGATCGACCCCTAGGCCCCTAACATATGGGGTGCCGCAGGGTTCGGTCCTGTGCCCCCTCCTCTTTAATATCTACATGAAACCGCTGGGTGAGATCATTCGACGGCACGGGATAAAATACCACCAGTATGCGGACGATACACAGCTGTATCTGTCCGCCCCGTGCCAACTCAATGAAGCGATGGACGTGATGAGCCAGGGCCTGGAGGCTGTTAGGGTCTGGATGGGGGTTAACAAGCTTGTTCTCAATCCAGATAAGACCGAGTGGCTGCTGTGCTTCCCTCCTACTAATTGGCCAAGTGTTCCATCTCTCAGGCTGGGGGGTCAAATCGTACGCCCCTCAGATAGGGTCCGCAACTTGGGAGTCCTCCTGGATCCACAGCTGACTTTTGAACACCATTTATCAGCTGTGACCAGGGGGGCATTTGCCCAGGTTCGCCTGGTGCACCACTTGCGTCCCTACCTGAACCGGGAGGCTCTCACAACAGTCACTCGTGCCCTTGTGACCTCTAGGCTGGAGTACTGCAACGTGCTCTACATGGGGCTGCCCTTGCAGAGTATTTCGGCGACTTCAGCTTGTCCAGAATGCAGCCGCGCAAGCGATCGTGGGTGCGCCTCGTTTCACCCACGTAACACCTATCCTCCGCGAGCTGCACTGGCTGCCTGTTGGTCTCTGGATTTGCTTCAAGGTGCTAGTTGTCACCTACAAAGCCCTTCATGGTATTGGATCTGGTTACTTGAGAGACCGCCTGCTGCCAATTACCTCCACTAGACCAATAAGATCCCACAGACTAGGCCTCCTCCGAATTCCATCAGCCGCCCAGTGTCGACTGGCGACTACCCGGAGGAGGGCCTTCTCTGTGGCTGCTCCGACCCTGTGGAACGAACTCCTCGTGGAGATTCGTACCCTCACCACCCTCCAGGCCTTCTGCATAGCCCTTAAAACCTGGCTGTTCCGACAGGCCTGGGGCTAAAGACTTACAGCCCCACTCCGAATGGTATGATTGTTGTGTTTTTAGCTGTGTATGGTCTCTATGTCCTGTAACTCGTTTGTTTCCCCCCCCCCTTTGAATTGTGAGCCGCCCTGAGTCCCCTCAGGGAAAAGGGCGGCATACAAATAAAGTAAATTCAAATTCAAATTTCATTTTGTTACGGCTCAGTGTTCAAGTCTGTCGAGATCCATCTGGATCGAGTCTATCTTCTTTGGTGTTAGCTATTTCTGCCAGTTTAGTGTCTTTAAATCTGATGAATTTTGCTGGTCCACTAATTTAGTCACTTTGTCAAAAAATGAATCACTCGCTCATTATTCCTGAATGATTCTGATACCATACATTCAAATATATTCTGTAGAGAAAAATATATAAAAAATATGCTCTTCTCTTGTTGCTTTGTTTATATCCAGGTTTTGTAGTGATTTTATTTGTGTAATGAAAAATGTTTGATTTCCATTATTTTCTTGTTTTTAGGTACTATGAAAGAGATTTAAATAGAAAGTATTACTGAAAAATATTTGTAATATTTTCGTTTCAGAACCTGATGATCACTTAACAATAGCTCAATCAATAAAGAAGGAATTTGACAACCCAGATAATGCTGATTTGAGGTTTCAAGTAGATGGAAAATACATTTATGTTCATAAAGTACTCCTCAAAATTAGGTATGAAATTATCAGTCCTCTCCAATATTTTCATTATCTTCCCTGGGTTTTTTGCCCATATACATAAACATTTTCCAGTACTATTAAAATGTGTATCTGATACTAAACTTCATTACTAATATGAGCTTTCATAGCTTTCTATAACAGTTGGCATCTTTGCACAGACTTATGAAAGCCATTGAAATGATGTATAATTGCAGTAAACATATCACTTTTTAAAAGAATGGCGCAGTTACAATTTGGAAAGACTTGTAAGTTCAGTATATTATAAAGGGCCATGAGGCAGCCACATATGTGGAGATGTGGCTGCATTAATAATGCACTGCTGAGAAAATGCAAAGTATAGATGTGCAGACAACAACTCTTCTACAAGCAGCTTAAAATAAATAACTTAGTAAGATTCCATGGAGAAGAGGCAATTTAAAAAAATTAAAAATTGCCTTCATGCTTATTGTCTTTATCTTCAACTTATATACAGCATGTGTATCTTCAAGTGAAAGATCTTCTCTTTCTAGCTCCCCACTATGTATCTTATTCCTATTCAGCCAGAGTTTGATATGTTTTTCATTAAATGATCATGATCAGCAAAATACAGTGCTGACTACTACATTGTCAAAAATGGAAATAAGTCTCTACAAGGTATATAATTCATTTCAAAACCAGATTAGCATAGCAGTAAGGCACAAAAGACTGTCAATTCTAAAAATACAAGTAATATGAAAAGAAATTGCTCAGTCCCTCTTAATACATGTTACATTTGCATGGGTTCATCTTTCCCACATCATTTTCATGTTAACCTTTCAGGTTTTCTGTTACATGGCAGGAATCAAGTTGTTAGTGCTGATGTTATAATTGTTTCCCTTTTGTGCCCAGGTGTGAACATTTTCATTCAGTTCTGAACAATGGTACTGAGGAAATCATAGAAATAAATGAATTCTCATATCCTGTTTATCGAGCATTTTTGGAGTATCTTTATACAGATAGCATCAGTCTCCCTCCTGAACATGCCATAGGTAATTAGAACAAAAGAGCTTAAATTAATGTTACCAGCTAAGTGTGTCTGCATATATTTTCACATCTTGTAGTATTAGAGAAAGTATTTTGTTAATGATGAAGGAAAATAAACAGACTGGTATAACAAGTTGTGCAATAAATTATAAGAAAAAGCATTATATTGCTGAATTCTAATACTATATATCATAAATATGTAGAATATATATACCGTATTTTTCGGAGTATAAGACACACCGGAGTATAAGACGCACCAAGATTTTGAAGAGATTTTTTTTAAAAAAGTTTTTGCCCTCCCCGGCTCCCAGGAGCACTCTGCAGGCCTCCCAAACTCTCTGCATGCCTCAGTTTTCAGAGGGCCTGCAAAGTGCTTCTGGGGGCTGGGGAGGGCAAAAGCACAATATGTAGGGGCTCAATCATCCTAAAGGGTAAGGCTTTTATCGATCTCAAATCTGCTTTTCTCTACCCCTCCCCGTGGCAAGGCAGGACTAAACATATCTCTCTGCACTTTATTTTTTTTTCTCCTTCCCTCTGACCAGCGACCACACAGAGCTGCTTGGCCCAAGGAGTGGCAGTCAGCTCACTTTTTCTCTTCAGTGAGGAAAGAAAGACACATGGGGGCTACTGAACGGCCGCTACTACACTCGACCGAGAACAGCCCATTGGGCGAGGAGGGGTGGGGATCTCTTCCACTTGGATTAACAGTTCCTTGTGGTGGTGCCTGAGCGGCAAAAGGGAAGTCCAAAGAATATGACCTGGCAAGGCCAGGCTTGAATAACCGGGCTTGTTCACAGCCCTCTTCGCAACCCTGCTTCCTTAGTCTCAGTGCAAAAGCAGGTGCCAGGCTCCTAGCTACCATATCTCTTTGTTGAATGATAGATCCAGGCAGATTGGAGATGGGAGTGGAGGAAGAGTAAAGGAACAGTCTCCTTTTCACAAAGGCTTTTCTAAGGGCGCTAGATTGGGAAGTTAAAAACCTGGAATTGGATACAATCAAGCTCCTGAGATTGGTTCGTTGCCACCCCAAAACGCTGTTACTGCGATCTCTGCCACCTGGAACTGGCCATGCAGGTGTCAGAGAGACGGCAAGCACTTGGGGGCTCCTGAGGGGGCCTTCAAAAGGCTTTCAATGCAATTCCCTGGGCCACTTTGGGAATCAGACTCCATGTGGAAGTGAGGATCCCTGCTGTGTGGAACCACCCAAAAATCCGACACGTGGACCAGGTGGGCGTGGCTACATTCAGAGTATAAGGCGCAGCCAGATTTTCACCCTCTTTTGGGGGGGTAAAAAGGTGTCTCTTATGCTCTGAAAAATACAGTATATAGATTTAAATAGCTTAGTTGTCCTTTGTTGCAACTTTTGTTTTAATTAATAGTAACAGCATAGTTAGGAATTCAGTAATCTCTGTTGGCTGTCAAGCTATTTGACTGTGTATTGTTTGGGGAGTACGTGTGAGAATTGAAAGTATTCATTACAGCCTTTTCTCTCTTCTGTCTCACCTTGAAAAAAGCAATTGCTTTAACAGCAAAAAATTCAGGCATGGGCACTAAATTAAAATTAAGCCTTGCTACTGTTAACCTTCATTGAAGGTAAGCTGTTATTGTCCAAGATAATATCATCTTACCTTTGTATACGGAAAATTCCTTATTTCCCACCGGAACGACAAAAAAAATCACCTGACAATTGTCCGCAAAAGAAACAGTAGAAGAGCAAATTAAATGCAGACTACTTAGCAATTCTATATGTATGTAATTTAGTGAAATCTTATTTTACCAGACGTTGATATAGTAGATTTTAATTGGAGTAGAACCAATTACGGCAGAAATGATACAAATGAATTCAGAAATGAATTTATATCATTATGCAAATGATGTAAATCCTCACTCTTGGACTCATCAAATTTTTCTCAATAACAGACGTTCCTCAATTAGTCTGTTAAATTGAGATTTTACCATAATATAATTGGTAGGCAGACAAGGTACTGAATAAGAAAAGTTAAAACAGAAGCAGCTCATTCACATGAAGCTGTCATAGGTGTCAAAAAGGGCAGTTTAACTAATATATTAGTTTTCCTTAAAACCATTTTAACATTTTTGCTGAGTTGAAACTATTTCTGTTGAAATCTGTCTTGGGAGTTTTTTGTTGCTGTAAGAATTGTAGCTTAGAAAATTTTATTTTTTAAAAATAAATAAATTCCAGAGCACAGAACTCCACAAGAACAGCTCCAATGTTGAACTGTCTTTCCATTTAATTAGGAAATCACTGTTAAGTTGGCAGTCAGAAAAGGGAGAATGAGGAAGAATTTTCTTTCCAATTTCTATTATTTGCAAAAGAGGGAAAAGAGACCAGATACGCCATTTGCTAAAAACGTGAAGCAAATTTCAACTTTTCCCAATATTTAATACAAAAAAAGACAGAATCTCTCTGATTGTGATGGTCTCTTTAACTCAAAAGCAAAGAAGCCACTCTATGGTGGAAAAGACAGACTGGGGGGGGGGGGGGGGCTAAAACTATACGGTCTTGTCAGGTTTGAGCCAAACCTGAAGCTGATTCCTCCCTCTCCACATGTATAATGACCTCCAGGCATCAGTAAAGTGTTTTGGATGGCCCAAGGCAGAAATGTACTGATGAAAAGTGGTTCCAAGCTTAACCCTGAGCTGACAAATCACTCAGTAGTTCCTATAGATGTTAAATAGGAGTGGAAAGAGTCAGGTCCTGTGGCATACCACATCACAAAGGATGGGGGTTTCTCACCTACTAGCACTTGTAACCAACCATGAAAGAAGCAAAAGATCCACTGAAGATCGATGCCTTCTGTTCCCAGCCCCTTCAGACAACCCAAAGGGATACCATGATTGCTGGTATCAAAAACCTCTGAGAAATCAAGAATCAGGACTCATGCTCAGAATCTTGTGGATAGTCATTTGGATCTTTTTGGAGTTGAGCTCCAGCAGTGCTGATTTTGAAATGAGTGATGCACAGACTTCTCCAGATTTCTAGGCGCGTGCTCATCTGGCCTGCAATCCAGAAGAGGAGCTGCCCAGGGGGCACGCGCACAAATAAAATGAAGTTCCAGTTTTTGGAATGCACATCTGTGCTGGCCAGCTAGTCTTCCGGATACTGGTGCACATGCGTATGCAACAATCAGCTGGCCAGCATGCATGCTCCTGCGAGAAAGCAAGACCAGCTCTTCCAATTTCTGGCACTGATGCATGCACAAAGGCCAGCTGGTCGTTGCATGTGCATGCATGCCAGAAACCTGGAAGAGGAACGGGTGAAACCATGAGTGTCACACAACATGGCTCTGTCTGCCACTTCGGACACATGTGCCATAGGTTCGCCATCACAACCCTAGTCAGTTGCTCATAGCGTTGTTGTTGACTTTTGTTAAAAATAAAATCAGGTACAAAATGTGTCTCCCCCCCCCCCCAGTCCTATTAATTACTGCACTTGTAATTACTGCACATGTATTAAATTTCAAAAATTTGTCTGAAGAAAACCATTTTGCATTTTAGAGCTGTTCCTGAGAACTCCTTGAACAAAGTTACCTAGCTAATATTCTATCAAGGCTCCAACTGAAATCTTCTCTACTCCTTCCACAACCCCCTTTTGTTTGCTCACACACTTCAGTCTTCTTTGCTTCTGCTCTCTCTCTCTGCCTTTCTTTGCATAGATAATGGATTTGTTTTAGCTTTGTTATAAACCCAGAAGTAAATTGTAATATGAAGGATTAAGGATTCATATTTTGTGTTATATTTAACAGAGAAGCCATTAATTATAAGCTTTTCCAACTCTTGACTCATTCTGTCCCTTTTTGAGCTGATACTTAGAGATCCCTGCGACAGAAACTTAATTGGTGCCCCATCTACTCTGTTGTACACAATCTGTCTGAGCTTGTAAATGTACAATGATCAATTTAGGCAATAAGATGATTGAATACATAATAATGTAATGTTCTCTTGTTTTGCTGCTTCGCTAATTTTTTTCCACATTTGTGGATTGTCGTCATTCTCCGGAGTAGTTTGTGGGAGGAGTCACTGATGGTTATTCTCACATCCAATCTGCCCAGAGACTGAGGTTAAAGTTGAAGCCATTCCCCTCTACTTCCTCTGCCTGGTTCCAGTTTAACCTCAGTCTTGGCCCATTAGAGTACTGTTTTTGCTTGCTCTTCTGATTGGAC
Organism: Thamnophis sirtalis; assembly: GCF_051295495.1. NCBI lineage: Eukaryota > Metazoa > Chordata > Lepidosauria > Squamata > Natricidae > Thamnophis > Thamnophis sirtalis. The sequence goes on along the minus strand of NW_028261385.1, from coordinate 114,557,510 downwards.
TTGTGTGAACTTTTTCCCATCCTTGATTTCTCAATGCTGCTTCTTCAGCGAATAGTAGGCCTAAGGGCCTTTCCACAAGCCGCAGATGGAGAAGGAAATTCCAACTCCATTGATGTTTCTTGAGGTGCTCAAGAATTAATGGGTCAAACCTAGGGTTTTCCCACTGGGGGGGGGGGGGGGATTAATGTCATTTTTATAACCTTGAGGCCAGTTTTTCCCAAGCTTTGCAGATGCCTATGGTGGATGCTCCTGTGGCCACACTGGCATCTTCTTCACCCTCGTGGCGGGTGACATTGCCAACAACCTCAAGGTGCAATTGACCCTACGCAACCTTCCAGGCTGCAACCTGGGCAATCAATGCAGCGGCCGCTGCTTCCTTCTTTAACAGGACTACTCTTCTTTGGCTGACTCATGAAAGAGAGGGCGTCGTCGGAGTTGCGGCTCCTGCAAGATATCAAGCTCACGATGGCTACCCAGTTTTTGGCGGATGCCACGCTCAACGCGGTCAAATATGCCTCAAGGGCTCTCTCCTCGTCAGTGGCCTCTAGGCGACTTCTATGGCTGTGTGGATGGCAGGCGGATGTCCGATCCAAGTGGAACCTGGCGGGGACTGAATATTCCGGCAAGAAGCTGTTTGCCGCTTTACTGGATCCTATTTTAGTAGAGGATAAAAATAATCACAAGGTCCTCCCTACGCATTCTGAGCAACGATCGGTTCCCTACCAGAGGAGGCCTTCCTATCAACCTCCCGATCAGGACTTCCAAAAGCAGAGGTATTCCTCTTCCAGATACCCTAGTTAGGGGGACAGGCAGTGCTATAGGACAGGACTAGGTACCAGCAGCCTAATAAGTGGCCCTTTTGTGGGGAGGCAGCCGTCCCTACCGCAGAAGTAAGTGACTCCAGCTTGGATCACCCCATAGGTAGCAGCCTTGCCATATTTGCAGATCGCTGGGACTTCATCATTACTGATGAGTGGGTCCTTCAGACTATCAAGTTTGGGTTACGTTTAGAGTTCCTCTCTCATCCCCTGACTTGTTTTCGGCTCTTCTCCTCTTCTAGGAACCAGGTCAAATGGAAGCTCATGAGTAAGGCAATTCAGCGCTTGCTGGATATCTAGGCTGTTGAGCTGGTTTCAGAAGATCAAAAAGGTTCTGGATAATAACAAAAGGAACCTGGACACAAATTGTAAACAGTGACTTGGAAAAAAAGGGGGGTTTAGAAACTTTGTCAACTAATCTTTGTTTAGAATATGTTATAAAGGTTTAAGGCTATTGGATGATTTTGTAATAATTAATGAAATGCCATCAGGTGGTTGTGTTTTTATGGATTATTTTAGGCAAAAGGGGCACTAAAACAATTTCAGTCAAATGAGAACTATGCTATGTTGATAGTAAGACTCATTAAGAATCTTTGACATTTGATATGAATATAAGAAATGACTGGGAGATGCACGAAAGCTAATTGTAACTAATTGACACACTTTCTACAAGATGTAATGTAAGATTATGATTTTTTTGTTTGTGTATCTTGTTTGTTTAATAAAAATAAAAATTTATTGCAAAAAAAAAAAAGGTTCTGAATTCTACTCTATTTTGTTTGTAGTCCCGAAAAGCTCAGGGGGGTGGAGAGCGATCCTTGATTTGAAGTTGTTAAATTCTAGGTTGGTTTACCGGAAGTTTAAGATGGCTTCCTTAAGGTCTATCCTCTAGGGTATTAGACAAGGTGATTTCCTAGCCTCCATAGACCTTACAGAGCTTACCTACATATCATGATTTCACCTGACCAACAGAAATTCCTTAAATTTTCACATGGGGGAGTCTATTATCAATACAGGGCTCTCCCCTTTTGACTGTTATCGGCACCTTGGACCTTTACCAAGGTGCTGTCTGCAGTTGTAGATCATCTCCGGTCTGGTCCGGTCCACCTCCAGTGCTACCTGGATGATATACAGTATTGTACAAAAGTTTTAGGCAGGTGTGAAAAAATGCTGTAAACAAAGATTGCTTTCAAAAATGGAAGTGCTAAACTTTTATGCTCATAAATGAACAAAATGCAAAGTGAGCGAACAAAAGAGAAATTTAAATCAAATCAATATTTGGTGTGACCACCCTTTGCCTTCACAACAGCAGCAATTCTTCTAAGTACACTTGCGCACAGTTTTTGAAGGAACTCGGCTGGTAGGTTGTTCCAAACATCTTGGAGAACTAACCACAGATCTTCTGTGGATGTAGGCTTTTTCACATCCTCCTGTTTCTTCATGTAATCCCAGACACACTCAATGATGTTGAGATCAGGGCTCTGTGGGGGCCATGCCATCACTTCCAGTACTTCTTGTTCTTCTTTACGCTGAAGATAGTTCTTAATGACTTTGGCTGTATGTTTGGGGTCGTTGTCCTACTGCAGAATAAATTTGGGGCCAATCCTACGCCTCCTTGATGGTATTGCATGATGGATAAGTATCTGCCTGTATTTCTCGGCATTGAGACCATTAATCCTGACCAAATCTCCAACTCCATTTGCAGAAATGCAGCCCCAAACATTCAAGGAACCTCCACCATGCTTCACTGTTGCCTGCAGACACTCATTATTGTACTGGTCTCCAGCCTTTTGAGGAACACACTGCCTTCTGCCTCAGCCAAATATTTCAAATTTTGACTCATCAGTCCAGAGCACCTGCTGCCATTTTTCTGCACCCCAGTTCCTATGTTTTTGTGCATACTTTAGTTGCTTGGCCTTGTTCCCACGTCGGAGGTATGGCTTTTTGGCTGCAACTCATCCATGAAGACCACTTCTGGCCAGACCTCTCCGGACAGTAGATGGGTGTACCTGGGTCCCACTGGTTTCTGCCAGTTCTGAGCTGATGGTACTGCTGGACATCTTCCAATTTCGAAGGGTAATAAGCTTGATGGGTCTTTCATCTGCTGCGCTAAGTTTCCTTGGCTGACCACTGCATCTACGATCCTCAGTGTTGCCCGTTTCTTTGTGCGTCTTCAAAAGAAGAAGCACATCTTCAAACCCCAGTCTCTTTGAAATCTTTGTCTGCGAGAGACCTTGTTGATGCAGTATAACTACCTTGTGTCTTGTTGCTGTGCTCAATCTTGCCATGATATGAAACTGTCTTTTCTGAACTGCTACAAACCTCACCTTGGTAGCAGAATTTGGCTGTTCCTCACCCAGTTTTAAGCCTCTTACACAGTTGTTTCTGTTTCAGTTCATGACTGGGTTTCAACCTACATGTGACATTGAGGATCATTAGCACCTTTTTGGTATATTTGGTTGATCATACACCTGACTATAATCCTACAAAATCCCTGACTTTGTGCAAGTGTACCTATGAGAATGGATGCTGGTTTGAAGGCAAAAGGTAGTAACACCAAAGATTGATTTGATTTAGATTTTTCTTTTGTTTGCTCACTGCATTTTGAAAATTGACAAAAATAAACAATCATTATTTATATTTCTGAAAGCATTCTTCATTTACAGCATTTTTTCACACTGCCTACAACTTTTTCACAGTACTGTACTTGTTCAGTTAGTGACACCGAACATGGCCAAGAGAGATCTTGGGCTCACAATTAGGATGTTATAGACTCTTGAATTCTCGATCAACTTCGAGAAGAGTCATCTGGAACCCACTACTAGGCTTCAGCATTTAGGGGCAGTTATTGACACCGTGGAGAACGAGGTGTTCCTCTCACAGGATTGTAGGGACAGCATAATAAAGCAGATTCTCGGGACATGTTCTGTTCCTGTAGTTCTCCTCTCTAAACTCCTAGGCAAGTGTATTTCGTGCATCGCGATCGTTCCATGGGCCCGCCTCCATGCCAGGGAGCCGCAGTGGCTGCTACTGCCTCATCAGAGGGACAGAACCAGCAAAGCGACCTTTAAAATCTATGTGCCACCCCAGGTCCTCCTGTCCTTTCGTTGGTGGATGTCTGCAGCCCTGGCCAAGGGCTCCCTGTCCAGGGAACCGGACAGGTTGGTGCTAACGACCGATACGAGTCTCTTCGGATGGGGGAGCACACCTCGATTCTCAGCGGGCCCATGGGTGATGCATGTCATCAGACTTAACACAAAACATTAATTGGCTGGAACTCAGGGCGATCCACCTGGCTCTTCGCCACTTCAAGGAGCGGATCTCCAGACAGCACGTTCTCGTCCTAATGGACAATGTCACCACCAAGGCCCAGGTCAACAAGCAGGGGGGCACTCTCTCTGGCCCTTCAGAATGAGGCAGAGAAGTTGGGGAACTGGGAGTAACGGCATCTCCTGTTGCTGAGGGAAGAACATATATTGGGAGTGGAAAACCAGCAAGCTGACTTGCTCATCAGGGTGACCATGGACCACAGGGAGCGGCAGCTGCATCTCAGAGTCTTCACCGAGATTTGCCAGAAGTTCGGCATGCTGGTCGTGGACCTGTTCACCATACCATTGAACGCACAGATCCAGAGTTTCCTCTCCCAGTTCCAAGCTCAGGGAGCAGAGGACATTGACATCCTGCGATGCAGATGACCAGAGGGACTCCTCTATGCCTTCCCCCCCCTTCCCCTCATTCCCGGGGTCCTGAGGAAGTTGTGTATGGAGGTGATCACAGTGGCTCCCTCCTGGCCCCGACGACCTTGGTTCGCGGATCTGATAGACCTGTCCATATCCCCCCATTGGAAGATTCCACGGAGGGAGGTGTCAGGGGGCCCTGAGTCATCCGATGCCCCAGTGGCTTCAATTGATTGCCTGGTACTTGAGCGAGAACAGTTGAGGGCAGTCAATTTTTTCAGCCAGAGTAATCAGGACCATTGTGGTCTTGGAGAAATCCACCACCTACATTTACAATGCTACAGGGTCCTCCTTTGTGTCCTGGTGCCGGTCCACGCATGTAGCACCTGCGTCGGCTTCGGCACCACAGATGCTGGAGTTCCTTCAGGATGAACTTGAGAAGGGTCTTTCCTACAGCACCCTTCGGAGGCAAGTTGCAACCTTGGCAACTGTCCTCAAGGGGGTGGGCTCTCGTTCCCTAGCACAACACCCAGTTAATATGAGGTTTCTTCAGGGAGCAGCAAATCTTAACACCACCACCCCCCCATGATTCACCGGTTTCCCACATTCTTCAGGCGCTTACCGAGGCTCCCTTCGAGCCTTTGAGAATGGTGAGCCTTCAATTCCTAACACTTAAGGTTGTTTTCCTGGTGGTGATTACTTCAGCCAGACGCATCTCTGAGCTCAGCACAGTCATCTAGGACTGACCTGTGCACATTTCATGACAACAAGGTCGTTCTCAGACTGGATCCTGCGTTCTTGCCTAAGATTAACTTCCCCTTTCATAGGGCTCAGGAGGTGATTCTCCCGGACTTCTATCCGGCGCCTTCTGGGGAGAGGGAATGTTTCTGGCATCAACTGGATGTCAGGAGGGTGCTGCGTATCTATCTGAAATGCACCTCCTTCTGGAGGTCTGAGGCGATCTTCGGTTTCTTCCAGCCCTCTACCCTAGGGGCGAGGGTGTCACCTTCTACCACTGGCAGGTGGATCAGGTTAGCGATCACCGGGGCATATGAGGCATGCAGGCTTCTGGTGCCGGCAGGCATCATGGCACACTCCACTAGGAGTGCGGCCACGTCTGCGACCTGGTCGACTCAGGCACCTGTAGAAGATATTTGTAGGGCGGCCACCTGGGCTTTGCCATCGCCCTTCATTAGGCACTACCGGCTGGATGCTTATGCTTCAGCTGAGGCCTCTTTTGGTAAGAGGATACTGCAGGAACTTCCCCTTCCTTCCCAGGTTCTTCCTTGGAGCATTGACCTTTTGATTAAACAGGAACCAGGCAGAAGAAGAGAGTGGCTTCAACTTTAACCTCAGTCTCTGGACATATTGGACATGAGAATAACCATCAGTGACACATCCCACAAGACTCCAAGAAATGCAGTTCAGATAAGACTAACTGTCATTTTCTGAGCCGAGAACTGCTATCAACAGTCATCATTTAGAATGCATATTAAATTTGCAGATAACTATTTTTAAAACACCATCTTTTCATGTGACATTACTAGCAACATTTTTACTCCAGAGGTATTTTATAGTTGTGTGTTACTAAAGGTTCCTTCTAGCCTGTGTATAGATTTTATTTCCCCCCTCCCTCCCTCTTTTCGCAGGCCTGTTAGATTTGGCAAGCTTCTATAGAGACAACCGACTAAAGAAGCTTTGCCAACAAACAATTAAGCAGGGCATTTCTGAAGAGAATGCAATTGCTCTTCTATCAACTGCAGTCAAGTATGAAGCAAAGGTATGGGAAATGTTCTTTACTGAGTTGCTACTGACGGGGGGGTTCTTATTCTACATTGAACTATGAGCTTGAATTTGCTTGTGCAATTAACATATTGAGTAGTGTTAGTCAAGGAATCCACACTGTTGGAATACTACACTTGGCCTATTGTCTGGGATCTGGTGAAAATTAGAAGCAGTTCTTGTATGTAAAGTACTTTGAAGACGTGAAATCATTGGGCAAATGCTAAAAATTTGCTGTTAAAAATAACAATTTTTGTAGTTTTCAAGATAATCAGACCAATTTCATAACTTCTTGGGAAGGATATATTTGGCTGCATGAAACATCTAGAGTACTCCATAAAAGAGGTGAATAAAGGAAGTATTCTGAACTCTGTGAAATTAGTTTCTTAAACTCTCAATCACCTAGGTCATAGTTGTCTCAAAGGTGTTAAACCAAAAGGCAACTGGACTTTCTTGGTTTTTTCCCTTGAAAATGTTTTGCTTCCCATCCAAGAATTTTTTTCAGTCCTGACAGTCAATTGCTATATTTGTTTTAGATCTCCGGATTTAGTTAGGGTTGATCCAACTATATTTAAGCAATATGGAAAACTGTAGAGTGGGGGAGGACCCAAGACAGAGGTGTAAATTAGAGTTTAGTAAAGCAGTATAATTAAAAGCCTATTTGGTCATTTCATTGTGATGGAGAAATAGCAATAGCAGTTAGACTTATATATCGCTTCATAGGGCTTTTAGTCCTCTCTAAGTGGTTTACAGAGTCAGCATATTGCCCCCAACAACAATCCGGGTCCTCAATTTACCCACCTCGGAAGGATGGAAGGCTGAGTCAACCCTGAGCCGGTAAGATTTGAACAGCCGAACTGCAGAACTGCAGTCAGCTGAAGTAGCGTGCAGTGCTGCATTTAACCACTGCACCACGGGACTCTGCTCTTCACTTATTGGGAAGGCAGGGACACAGGAGGAGAGTATAATTTGATACTTTATCATGGTTTTTTTACTTATTTCATATTTTATGGGATTGTTGAAATAGTTTTCTGAGGATTTTTTTATATGAACATTACTCTCATTCCATTTAATTTTCTTCCCCCTCAGAGGAAAATTTTCATGAGTGGGAAATTGGTACTTCAGTTAGCTATGAGATGCAACAAGATGACTTTTAATGAGTATAATGGATTGATATGGCTGTTTTTCTGTTCCCAGATTTCATTTCCCATTTTAGGGTTATCTTTTTTTCAGCACTGACCTGCCACCTATAGTGATTATGTGGAACAATATCCCATATTAGTAGTGTGTATTAATATGTAAACACTCCATTTCTAGGAGTTAGAGGAATTTTGCTTCCGGTTTTGCATCAACCACCTGACTGTCGTTACTCAGTCTCCAGGTTTTGCAGAAATGGACCATGGCCTCATGAAGATCTTTATAAGCAAAGCCAGTCGAGCTGGAGCATTTAAAAACTGAAGTAAAACCCTTGCCTAATAATGAAGATAGTTTCATTATCGTTAGTTGTATTTCTGATCTGATGATAATTTTCTCATAAACCTAATTTTAAAAAAGCATTATGCATTCTGGCTCCCTACTGTGACAACTAATCTTAGAAATTAAGGAAACACCAAAACAAGAGTTTTCACTAAAAGCTAAGTAATCAAATTTTGATACAGCTAAACTATTTAAATATTTTGGAATAATCTTCCACGCTTCAGGAAAAGCCTGCCCACAGATATCATATCTGTAGACAGTTGCTACAGTATCTTGCAGGTTTCCCAATATGAAAGCAACATTTTTTTCTTACCAATAGCTGAAGTTGCTAACCTATGAATATGAATATGAGCTTTGAAAAATTAGAAGGGAAGGGGAAGCCCACAAAAGATTAAACCTCTGGAACCCCACAGCAATTATGAAAGTATTAAGAGATTTTAATAAAATTTAAACTATGCTAGGTAACGTTGTGTCATGCCTTCCCTAAAGCCAACTTCTACAGCTAGAAATTTCTCTCGGGCCAGCCAAACCAATCTTGCAAAAGATAAAGTGTCTACGTAGCTTACTGGTATGCTACTGGGTGATAAGTAGGCTAGTTCATACAGTTGGCTTTCTTGAAAAGTAGGATGGTGAAAGAACAGTTTCACCTTCAGGTATTTGGGATGCATTATTGATATGTGAATAAAGAAAGATGGAGAACTCACCAATCAATATTTTTTTTATAACAATTTGGCCGGCACTGTTGGAGGCTTTCCTAGTTTTTCATTGATTGATTAATTTAACAATTTCCAAACTGGGACTGCTGGCCAGGAGGAAGACTTATTTTTAGAATACAGGTTGGGGCAACAGGCTGATAGAGGAAAAGTCATATATCTTGCTGGAAAATTGTTCACCCTCTCTTAGGCAGAATCTTTTTTCCAGCCAGACTATCTCCCACAGTGCTAATGTTAGTTATCTTTTAAAAGACAATGACATTGCTATCCTTTGCAAAGTAAAGATATGATGATTGATACAAATATTTACTTCATTCCATTGAGGTGTTTACAGTTTAAGAGCAAGTAACTAATTCTAATAGTGGAACAATTGCTGGATATGTAACATTGGAAACTAGAGCTAAATCTGCCTTGACTTATACATAGTACTGGTCAAACCTTCAGGGTTCTGCTTGAGGTGGGAAGTTTTGCTCATGAGATACTGAAGAGTCGATGGTGAAGACTGTATACAGAGTGGCTAGAGCTTCTAAGAATGTAAGTTCTCAAACAGGAGCTCGGGAAGCTCAAGGGGCATGCCTGAGGCAAGAAATAAATGTCTTGCTCTTGTATTTCCAAACAATCTAATCCTGGAACAGCTAAACCTACATCATTGTCCCTAGTCAATTAAAGTTGTGTATGAAATAAAGTAATAGTGGATCACTATTTGGCTTTTTGGCCACAGCCCAAACTTTCAATGAAATAACCTGATTTAAAAAATCATATTAAGACTATAAGAATGAGAATGATTCCACACATTAATGTTCTTTTATGATCTTTCTGAAATTTTAAATGAAAATGTATATATACAGTATATATACTGTATATATACAGTATATGTGGGTGTTTCTTCATGACATTTATTGCAAATAAATTCAGATAAGGAGAGAAATAATTGTTTGTGCAAGAATTTGTTTACACTAATAAATAGATTCACAAAACAACGAACAACCTAGATGCTAAACTAAAATCTGAAATATCAAATGTTTTGAATTTGAGTTTAAATAGTATATTTCGTAAGGTACCACATTTAAACATGAAGGTGCTTATTTTCTTATAATTTCTTATACTTACTGGGAAAACACAGATTCATAGAATATAGAGAATGTGGATTGCGTTCCATCAGCCAGTTTTCCAGGTTTTAGCTCAACTGTATGAAATATTTCTGAAAGTTTAATTGCTTTCTATTTCATGTTTACTAAATTATAGCTAGCAAGCCAATAAACTAAATTGTTTTGGCGACTCAACGTCAGGATAAAAATATTAAATATTTTCACTGTATATTATTAATGATTCTCATTCTTATTTTTAAAATTATTTTATTAATCTTTTAATTTTTATTAGAATACAGAATATTCCTATGCTTAATTTGTCAAAATACATCGTTATGATAGTTTAGGTTAGCCAACTCTTAATAGGTACTGTTAATAAAATTTCAGAACTTTATTTTCATAGTCTATATTGAGTTTGCAATCTGACTACTGATCATTACAAAACTAACAGAAAAGTGACAGCTACAGAATTACACTTCTCTGCTGAGAAGACAGATAAGCATGCACGGTGTAGGTGTTTTGTTGCAGTCATTGTGGTTTGCTGAAATAAAATAACAAAATTCAACCAGGCTGCCAAATTTTCTAATTTGTATCTGAGTTTTAAGATGGAAAAAAAGATAAAAATGTTAGCAAGGTATATGATTTAACAGAGATGTCTAATGTATTGGATCTAGACACCATACTTAAACGCACTGTCCAGGAGAGTTGGGAAGGGGGGGGGAGGCATCCAGAACTAATGACTATAAATCCAATTGTATAAATTATTGTAGAACTCTGTCCTGAAGGCGGTTCTTTGATACAGTGTTGGGTGTTCCTTCGAGGGGGACCTCAAACATATAAATAGTGCATCAAGTCTAACATTAAAATGACAATTCTTAATAAAATACTAGTGCATTTTGTATATTGAACCCGAATATTGAACAGTAGTTGAATAAAAACTGAAAAGGTAATATAATTCAACAACAATGCACTGGGAAATCAATTTTACTTAAAACTAATATGTATAAATTAACACTTAAATGGATAATACATATGCTATGTTATAGCATGAAACGCTAAAAAACATGAAATTCAACTAAATTAAATTAGCTAAGCAATATATGCAAAACAACGTAGCAGAAATCAAAGCTACAGTGCAGATCCTGGGTCTCGACAGCAGTTCACTTTTGTACAGTATCTGAAACTTCAGCACCATCATTCAGTTTCTGGTTTTGTATTCTAGTCCTAGTAGATGCTAGAGAAACAAAAACAGTACTGCCTTTTAAAATGTGTTAGTATAAACTGTGTTAAATAAGACGTTTGCAAAGTAAAACAGAAGACATGCAAGCAGCTAATCTCGGATCTGTAAATTAAAAACAATCCTCATGAAATGCAAGTAACCTAGATTTTCATTACATCTTGGGGATTTTGATATTCTTTCAACAGATTACAATAATGTAAAATTAAAGACAAGGCACAATAACATTTGAAACTATTTCAAACATATGGAATCTCATAAGTATTACTGGTTGACCTTTGATTTAAATGTAACAGTTATGGATTCATAAAATTGTTTATGCATGAACTGAAAAGTGGCCAAAATATGTAGTGAAATGGGGTTCTTCTCTTTTAGACACAGACCAAAATGGAGATGACTTTGGGTGGGAAAATCCAAGGTTGAGGGATTTCCTGGGGAAGAGGAAAAGTAAAGGTGCTGGAAAGCTAAAGAACAGGCTGATGATATTGAAGGTAGATTAGAATCCAAACGGTACTTTAGATGCATGGAGATTCCTTTTACATAAGCTATTTAAATAGTGATTAGCTGAGCTTGTTGTATTATAGTATGTCGCTTTATGTGCTTGGGAACCACTAGCCCCAAAGCCCAGTAAATACATGGTACTAGTGAGGAACTTGCCCATTGTTGTATAAGACCATCTCAATTGTCCCCAGTAGTAATTTATAATTATTCTCATGCAGTATAAAAACTTACTCATTTCTGCAAGCTTTTGTTGGAATTTTGACTCTCCAGAAAGATGTTCCCTGTAGATAAGGGAAGATAAATTCCACATTTTATACAGTTCTGATTTCAAAGTGTATTGAACATAAATTGTGACCAGACCAGGGGCAGGCAATTAATTTTATCAAGGGGCTACATGAGAAAGTAGAATTGTTGTGAAGAGCTGCTGCCCCACCTCCTGCCACCCTGTCCTTACAGCATCACCACTGTCCCATCACCACCATGGACCAGACTGGGACCATCTGCAAACCGGATGTCTCTGGGCCATAAAATGCCCAGGTCTGCTCTGGTCAGCAAATGGCAATTCACACCGGAATACTTATAATGACCAAACGGAGTAATTCTTCTTCAGATGCATATTTGCTACATGTAGAATCTTTGAATAAATCAAGGTTATCTTGTTCTGCTTGGGGAACGTGCCTTCCCTATGCAGATGCCCTTTGAAAAGTAAGACTATATTCTCAATAGAGGTGGAAATAGCATCAATGCATGGGTTGACACTGTCCGCTCTCTGATTGGACTGAGTCTGATTAATAATTAATATCCTTTATAACCTGCCCTTGTAAGTAGCTCAACCCAGCTTTCGAGTCAGTCTATTCTGAGGACAGACGTGTTATCCTATTGCTCTACTATAGATTGGTTTTTCTACTTTAAATTAGGCTTTGCATCTAAATTACTCTGTGAGTACTGTTGTTATAGTAGATAAACGGACTGATACCTGTTGCTGGGATTATGGCAGCATTGGGCCACATGGCCTAGACCTGACAGACCCACGCCTCGCTGAGGCACTAACTTCGGGTCTCTCGGTGGAGGAAAGCAGAGCATCCAGCAGGCTGTGGCATTCACTCTCACTGAACTGTCAGCAAATTTGCCTAATTGACCCTCCACCACTGAGGTGTTTGGCAGCCACTTCAGTAGCCATAGCTACAAGGTTTCTACCCCACGCTGTCTCCTGTCAGGATCTTCAGAGCCGCAGGAGCAAGTGAGAGTGCAAGTGGGGGCGTGATTGGCCCAATTTCATTGCTGACAGCTGATAGCCCGCTGCGGCAGCAGGACTTGGCAGATTGCTTCGGAGCCGCAGGCACCAACAAGGGTGCAAGTGGGATCGCGATTGGCTCAATTTCATTGCCACCAGAGCGCTGACAGCCGTGCCACGGTGGCAGAACTTGACGGCTCACCTTTGCCGCCGGGAGAGCACCGCAGCCCGCGGACAGAGCGCCTCTGCCCTAGCAGTTGTTCCTGCCGCTTTTGAGGCATTTGGGCATGGCAGGAGAGAGTGAAAAGGGCACGAAGTGTCATCTTTGACAGCAGGACAGCAGCGTGCCTGGGCCCTTCCCCAACACAGAGACTGTCAGGCACTGGGGCCAGGCTTGTTGGCAGTAGCACAGGCTCCCCTCTCTCCAGCTGGGCCTTCTACCTCTCAAGGGGGAGAGGGAGCCAGGTGCCAAAATAAGGCCTCCAAAGCCAGTAAGAGCTCCAAGCCTAAGAAGAGTTCAAAGTCGGCTGCAATGGTCAAGCATCTCAACACTGACCAGCAGCGCCACCCCTCTTCCCAGCTGGACTGTGCCCAATCAGTAAGCTCCCACCCAGGTCACCAGTCACCGCTGCGGCTAAATTCGAATTTGGGACCATTCCGCCCGACGTTGCTAATTAACACAGCTAGCCTTTGGGGCAGTTGCCCAGGAGCTCCCAGTCCAGCTACATCTAGAGCACAGGGCAGATGTTCAGAGGCCTCTACTCCCACCGCGGCCTCCATCTTGACTGGCAAGTGCCTGCCATGACTTCCATTCCTTCCATGCTTTCTGGGGGGCCCCAATTTACAGGGCATCATTGCGGAGGCATCAAGCAGGGCATTGCGGCTGGACTGCAGGAACGCTCTCAGACATCTTTGGGGCTCCCTCGGGTTCTTCTACAAACAGAGGCAATTTCAGCAGGGGTCGAGGACCGGTCATCAGTTTGGTATCCCCACAGTCCATTCCCCCTTTCTGAAGAAGGGGAAATCAGGGAGGCAGACCTATCTGAGGAGGAAGGTATGGCCCCCAACAAGCCTACCTGTATGGGACTTTTTCCACCTGCCCTGTTCAAATCATTGTTGGGCAAGGCTAAGGCCGCATCGGATCTGGGGGGCCAACTGGATGCTCCTGAAACCCCTGCACCAACCACTTCTGCCAGCGCTTGGTTCACAGAGCATAAGTTGGAGGCCAACACCATACCAGCTCCGCAGCTGTTCGTGGGCATGGCCCAGAGGCAATGGTCTTTACCTACATCTGGCCCAGTGTCTTCCACTACCGACATGTGCTTCTATAATGTAGCGGAGGGGCTTGATAAGTTTCTCCAATGGCCCACCGTGGACGCCCCAATAGCAGCTCTCTATTCCAACACCACGCTACCTGGTTCGCAAGAGGAGGTCCTCAAGCCTGAGGACAAAAGAGCTGACCAGACCCTCCACCGGGGACACCAGGCGGCGGCCTGAGCTGCCCGTGCCTCAACAGCCGCATCTTTTTTCTTTAGGTCCAGCCACTTCTGGCTATAGCAGCTCCAGGAGAGGATTCTGGCCGGTGATTCCAGACCTCACCAAGATCTCAATAAGATCATAGCTGCTGTTCAATTCTCTTCAGACGCCACTCTTAGTGCCATGAGGTTCGCCTTCCGGGCCATGACCTCCTCAGTGGCCTCCCGCAGACTTCTATGGTTGCGACAATAGCAGACTGACATGAGGCATAAGCGGCGAATGACAGCTTAGCCCTAGAAAGGGGGGGCTTTATTCGGGGATGTCCTCACGCCATTATTAATTGAGAGAAAGGACAAACGTAAGATTTTGCCCTCAAACAGTAAGAAAGGGTTATCCTGCCTGGGCCCCTACCCCAGAAGGCAGCAGTTTAGGCAACACGAGTATCGGGGTTCATTTCAAAGCTTGGATTACAATCCCACAGGGTTTCGATCACAGGGCGGCTTTGGCCAACGCCAACACCAACGCCAGCAGGCTTATAGACAGCAGAGGGCCAATCAGGCCAAACAGCCCTTTCGGAGCAGGGGAAACCGATACTACTGTAAACTATAAGCTGTCCCAGGATCGGTTCCCCATTGGTTGGCGTTTGCTACATTTTGCAGATCAGTGGGATTCCACCACTTCTGACAGTTGGGTTAGATCCACAGTTAGGGCAGGTTTATCCCTTGAGTTCATCCCCCCCCCTCCCCGGCCAGGTTTTTTATTTGTTCCCCCGTTTCCTGCAATCCGCAAAGACAACTCCTGATGCGCTTGGTTATCCAGCACCTTTTGGACATTGATGCCATCCAGATGGTGCTAGTGGCCCAGCAACATCGGTTTTACTCCGTTCTGTTCGTTATCCTCAAGTCCTCTGGAGGATGGGGGACTATTTTGGATTTAAAGCGGCTTAATAGGTACCTACAATATGAGGTTTAAAATGCATTCTTTGCAAACAATATTAGAAGGGTTAAGGCAGAGGGATTTTCTTACCTCTATTGACATAACGGAGGCGTACTTGCATGTACCCATCCTCCAGGGGCACTAACGTCACCATCAATTTTTGCGCTTCTGTTATGGAAATTGTCAATACCAATACAGAGCCTTGCCCTTTGGACTTTCTTCGGCTCCTTGAGCCTTCACTAAGATTTTGGCCACACTGGCTGCACATCTGAGGACCGTACCCATTCGGCTACAATGCTATCTAGATGACATTTTGTGCAATCAGGCTCACTAGACCAGGCCAGGTTCAATCTATCTATCACGATACAGGTTCTCCAGTCCCATGGGTTCTCCATTAATGGAGATGAGTCATTTTACTCCCACCACCATGATTCTACACCTGGCGACTTGGACTGACACGTTGCTGGAGCAGATATTCCTCTCTAAGGAGAGACTGGACAACCTCCGGCAACTGGTAACCCAGGTCGAGAGGGAGAATAGGGTCTCTTTGGCCTCTCTCTCAAAACTGCTGGGGAAGATGGTATCTACCATTACAATTGTACCCTGGGCTAGGCTACACACCAGGGATCTGCAATGGTTCCTTTTGCCCTTTCAAAAGAAATGAACCAGCACATCTCTGACTAAAGTCACCATACTGAGGGAGGCCTGTCGGCCCCTACGATGGTGGAGGTCCCCGGTCATTAATAAGGGGTGCCACTTTAAGGTGGAGAATAGAGTCACGATTACTACAGACGCGAGTCTCCATGGCTGGGGGGCACACGTTGAGCAACATATAGCGCAAGCCCAGTGGAGCACGGAGGAGGCAGCCCAGAGCATTAATCTGCTGGAGCTCAGAGCCATTCGCCTGTCCCTACAGAGCTTCACCCACTTCATCCGAGGTCAGCATGTCTTAATCCTGACTGATAACATGACTACTAAAGCACATCTGAACAGCCAGGGGAGCACTAGATCGAAGCAGCTAATGAGGGACGTCAGTGAACTAGATTGCTGGGTAACCTCCTTTCCATTACAGCTGAGCACATTTCTGGGGTAGACAATGTTCGAGCCGATTGGCTCAGTAGGTCCTCAATTGACCAGGCCGAATGCAGACTGCACTCTTATCTCTTCCAGAAGATCATGCATCGCTTTGGGGTTCCGGACATGGACCAGTTTGCCTCCCCGACCAATTCACAACTGCCTAGGTACCTTACGAGGTTCCATATGCCGAGTGCAGAGGGGATGGACGCCCTTCGTTATCCCTGGCCCCGGGGACTCCTGTATGCCTTTCCACCGATTCCAATGATGGCCAGGGTCATCTGCAAACTCATCTCCATCAGGGCAGACATCATCCTACTTGCCCCTCATTGGCCGTGGTGGCCTTGTTTCTACGACCTACAAGCCTTGTCCGTGGAGCGACTGTGGAGGATCCCGCTGGACAGAGCATCCCTCAGTCAGAGATCGCTGGAGCATCTGGACTCTCAGTGGCTCCAGCTGACCACCTGGCGATTGAGCGGGGAGCTCTAAGACAAGACAGTTTCTTCTCCAGGGTCATTGACACTATCCAGGCCTCTAGGAGGCCCTCGATGGACCATATTTATAATGCAACATGGAGGATCACACCTTCCATTGCATCTGTTCCTCAGGTCCTGGAGTTTCTCCAAGACGGACTGGTAAAGGGGTTATCTCCTAATACTATTAGGCTGCTGGGAAGAACTCGATAGGTAAATAAAATGCCAAATCCAGTATCAACATTTGGCCAACTATACAATGAACCATTTTATATTTTATAGGCCCAGGACAATTCCCCTTCACTCAATACAGCCCAGGCAAGCCAAATGTTGGGCATACCTGGTCTATAGCAATATTATGCTAATAGTATTTGTACCATCTGATATCAATATGTAAATAGAATAAATGATGCAAATAATAGAGAAATTTGTCCACTGCATCCAACTGGACTGAGATTTTTTCTTACAAATATATAACAAATATCCTATCCAATTCCATTTTCTACAATATGTCAACCGAAAGGTATAAACCCAGTTAAAATCAATCCTGGGGATGTCCCATTGCTTAGTACAAAGATGCATGGGAATATCTGACTGTTTGGGTATGGCAAAAGACAGACTTCAGGCAAGCCAGGACTAATAGCATTAACTAATAAAATAATCCATTTTATAAAAATCAACTGACACCCCCCCCCAATCTACATATCCCAAACATTCTCTTATGCACAAATCATTGCAATACAATGAAATGCAGAGACATGAATCAAAAGCTAAAGTTTATTATATTGAGTTCACATATAAATTTAATGAAAATTAAACTATTCTGATGACTTTGTTATCATGTCTCTTTTTTCACCATAATCTCATAAAAATTACAACATTTCTGCCATAGACTAGATGGCAGAGATGGGTTTCCACATAGTAAGCCAAAACTTTATATGAATGAACCTAGATACTGAGATTTGGCCACTAATACAGACCTGTATTATTTTATTCAGAAATCAGCTCACCTTCCATCAGCTTCATCTTGACCTTCTATATCAAAACGCAATCTCTTCAAAGGCTTAGGAGTGGTGCTTAGTTCAGCGTTCCGTTTGAGATGACGATCACTGTTACATACCATCTTGTTTATCTTTTCAAACTTTTCAGAACTCTAGAATACCAAGAAGATAATTTAAAATTTAAATTAAAAAATAATTTATTTTTACATATGGGTGGATAAGTATTAATTGGAATTCCTTTAAGAGAAAATATAAATGGGGCCCTTAAAACAAATTGGTTGCATATTCCAAGCCTCTACGCATGCTCTTGTTCAGAATGCCGAGCAACCAAGAGTAACAGCTTTATAATTTTTTGAGTGTCCCTGGCAGAAAGAAGGAATTAATTTTGATTAATCAGTGGAATGACTTGCCTCCAACACTCAAGGTTTTTAAGAAGAGATTGGACAACTGTTTGAAATGGTATAGGGTTTCCTGCTTGAGCAAGGGGTTGGACTAGAAGATCTCCAAGGTCCCTTCCACTTCTGTTATTCTGACCTTCTGTTAAGGTAGGAGAAGCCATCTTTCTTCCGACCCAAACAGATCTTGCTCTGCTCTATTGCGTAGCACTAAAAAGCTGAAGCTTAGCACTGTTTCCTCCCAACGACGGCTATTTCTGGCTGCATCTTAAAAGCGGGTTGGGAGCCACTAGGCTTAAAGAAATGGCAATATTTTTTTATTTCGTTCCAGAATATCCCTGAAGACCACATAAAGTATATATATAGTTCTGGAGCCTGGGGAAGGCTCTGATGGATGCTCAGTGTCGGGCACAGAGATAGAGCCAGGGCCGTCCAGCATTTTCCAGGCACAGAGGCAGCTGCCTTTGGAGTCAGAGATGAGTAAGAAGGAGAGACAGCTGGGGCCTGTTCCAGATGCGCATATGCGCAGAGCAGATAGGAGAGGTGAACAACGGAGGACAATGAGCCGGCTCAGGAAGCAAAACAAATGTGGATGCTGAATGGCCCCTCCCTGACTCTACAATCTTTTGCACAACCATTACCTATGGCCCTATTTGAACCCTTTTCCTACTAATGAATGTCTGTTCTTTACTAATAGGTGGAAATAAAACATCTGGTAATTTTGGACCAGAAAAACAGGCAAGAGGAAACCTAGTGTCATGGCCGCTTTGGAGCCTGGTTCAAAGGAGTTGTAATTGTGACCATGCAATGGGGATAGCACGTTTAGAAAGGCCAGGAGCTGAGGACAATGCTGTCCCAGGTCCCGAAGGCATTGAGGGGGAGGGGGTGTCAACCAGATGAAGAGCTACCTGCACTCATAGACACACGGGAGGATCGGCTACTGACAAGCAGCAGTACTGATAAGCAGCAGATCCCCTCTGATGAGGAACAGCTGCCTCCCCCCCCCTCGATCCAAGGGCACGAGGGCCTATGCAGAGCATAGGCAAGCTCGGAGAAGGGCTGTGAGGCTACTCAGGAGAAGGCTGCCCCAACCCTCCATCACAAGGAACACCTGGAATGGATTGACTTAAGGAGAAGCTATAGGGATTTAGTCTTTGCCAGGAACAATTGTTTGTTTTGGCTTACACTCCCCCGGCCTTGACTCATGCCTTTTGCCTTGCCCTGACGACTGTCTTTTGTCTCGTGCCTTGACTTTGCCTTGTGGAGTACAGTGTGTCTTGTGAACTCGCTTAGCTGGATGGACTCTTGGGACCCTGGAACTCAGATTGTGAGCGTGCTCCTACTCTGTGGACTTTTTTTGTTATATATGGGTTGTTTGGGGGAAGAGAGGTGGCTGTCTTCAGGGTAGCATGGGGTGGAGCCTTACCGGTCGTTAGAGGGTTGTTTGTTGGAACTTATAGCAATAAAGGTGTCTCTAGAGGCCTGCTTTGCCTTGATCATCTACGTCATAAAGCCTTGTGCCTTGTTTTTTCTTCCAGTGTCAACTATGACTTTAGATTATGTTTCATCAAAAAATATAAGGAGAAACAAAACCTCAGCTAAATTTATATATTTAATTTAAATAATTAAATATATTTAATTTAAATAATTACTCAAAACAGGAAACTTACCCCAAAGGATTCACCAATTGAAACCAATATTCTGTGGGACAAGATAAAAAATATATTTAATATTTTTTCTAGAAATGACGTTTGAGACTAAACACTATATAGATATAAAAGCTATATTAATATAAAGCAATTTATATAACATTGTCCAGTTGTAGTATTACCCATGCTTTCCTGAAAGCAAGATCAGGTCTTATTTTCTTTGAGGCCCTAAAATAAGCACCAGGGCTTATTTTCGGGGGTCTTTCTCCCCACTTCTGCTTGCTCGTGGTGGGGCCGGAGGCCTTGCAGTATGCCAGTGCCTTGGTCGCGATGGGGGGGGGGCTGGAGCTGCTCCACGCATCCCACATCGGTTTATCTCAGGTCCTCCGGAACCAGCCCATCTACACCCCGATACCTGCCTCAACTCTCAGCTGAGGCATTGGCACACCCCTCAGTCTCCTCCATTGCAGCCATGAGCAAGCAGAAGAAGTGGGTGGACTCCTGTACATTGATGTTGGTGCTGCCGCCACAAGGCAAGTATCGGGGCAAGCAGCGCCAGCCCCCCCCACATCACGGCCAAGGCACTACAAACAACCAGACAGAATGGGCAGCCGGGAAGCTGCGCAGGCTCTTAAGTAGGGGTTATTTTGGGGATAGGGCTTATATATAGGCGCAAGCATAAAAAACCATACTAGGGCGTATTTGGGGGGCAGGGCTTATTTTTAGGAAAAACATTGTATATAGATAATATTAATATCTATCTTACTAATTCCCAATGCTTCAACAGGACCCACTTTCTGAAGTCAGAAAAGCCAAAAAGAAATATTCTAAAAAGGAGATGCACTCATTAAATTTTGATTATGCCAAAGTCAAAAGCGCATCCAGAAATTATTCAAACATGTAGATAAATTAATCTGGATTTGATTTTTGCTTCAATTTTTGGAGATTCATAAAGATAAATTTTGAGTTTTATTAATCCAAATTTTTTTAAGAGTTAATCATGATTTTCAGCTTGAGATGGAATAGATACCTTCTCTGACAATAAATCTAAAATGGTCATTCTAAAGGTTGTACCACAAAACTGCGGAGGACAAAATCGCGGTCGACGAAAGCGCGTATGTGACGTCATCACAGCGCGACAAAAAAGATCGAAAAAGATCGAAAAATGTAAAAATAAAGCTAAAACCTTCCCCTAACCCCCCCAAACCTAACCCTAAACCTAACCCTAAACCTAACCCTAAACCTAACCCTTAACGTAACGAAAAACCTAACGCTAACCCTTAACCTAACGCTAAACGTAACGCTAACGCTCTAACCCTAACCCTTAACCTAACCCTAACCCTTAACCTAACCCTTACCTTTATGTGAATCGGCTTGCTGTAATTTAATTTTTATTTCAATTTTTCGATCTTTTTCGTCGCGTTGTGATGACGTCACATACGCAATTTCGTCGACCGCGCTTTTGTGGAACGCGCTTTTGACGGGTCACGCATTCTAAATACTCAAATCATATTCATGAGGCTTAACCTTTAAACATAATTGTACCTGAAATGTTTTTTCTTCCCAATAATAATCAGAAAAATACATGAAAGTTCTGTGAAACAGTCTTCTCATTCATGTTTTGTCACATATGTAGTTACTAGGAAAATATTCAAGCCTCAACAGGTTTTACTTTAAAATAAGCTTCCCTGGTCAGTCAGTGAGTTTATCTGCCAGAATGCCCTAAAACCTGCCCAGAAGCAGTCAGCTTAAACTGGGTGGGAAGCGCTTGCTTATTTACACAACTTTTGCGGAGAAGGGAAGGGCAGATTCCCTTTCAAAGAACAGCTCCATCTTCTTTGCTCCATCTGGTGCCCTACAGTTTCTCTAGCCCTTGTGTTGAGTAATGTCATATTAGCATTAGGACAAAGTAGCTCTGTTTTTATTTCTTTGGGGCAAGCTCTCTTTCAGCCCAGTGTTAATGTGTTCTGTGAGCACTATTTTTCACTACTCTCGGGTTTTGATATTTTTTTTTTAGCATCTTTTCAGAAAAACTGTATTTTACAATAAAATATGAGTAAAAACTGCAGCAAAATAAGGGGTTATTAGTTGATGGAAACTGGATCCGTCTCTAATCAAGAATGGGCGCTGCTGTTCACATCAGCAATTGAAGCCAGCTACGTGAGTGTCAGAGCGGCAAAATAGCAATTACTAGTAAGCAGCAGGGATGGCAGTAAGCAAGCCAAGAGAAAGGGAGATAGAACTGATCACTCTTTCCTATTAGCTATTTGAATCTATGGTTCCCTTGGCCTCATTAGAAGTCCCCCGTAGACAGCTCAAGATTAAAGTCCACATGAGGCTCTATTAGCCCACTAACAAATACATTAAAGTCTAGGAAACTATGAATGACATTCACATTACATCCAGAATATCTATATAGAATATATATATAATCTTTGGGATCAAGATTTCTTTTGAGGGTGAGGGTGTGCAGATTGTACAAACAACTTTTTATGTCTAATCAAATAGATATTTCCTACAATGGAAGACAAACAGAATGTGATCACTTCTATTAAAACTGAAAAATATCTATCTAGCTTAGGTTGGTGTTTGATTTAGTTGCTTAAAGGAATAATTTACTAACCTTGTTCTGGGTGTCATTTTTGTGGGTGACAATAGCCCTTCAGAAAATTTGCTGGGATTCTTCAAAGGTGAGACATAGATGTTATTTCCAGCAGAAACACGTAAAGGAGAATTAGAAAACTTATAAGGGCTCTGTAGAATGTGAGGAATGGGTGTTAATGTTGGAGGCTGGAAGATGAAATTTTAAATTAGCGCTATGGGGATTTGTCAATTTTTATTGAGAAATATTCATTAGAGGATAGATGCATAATTACTTACCCTATTGGAAGCATATTGCAAAATATTAGTTTTCAGTCTTTGCATAAATACCATGTTGTAGAAGACTATAATGGAATCGTATTGTCCTTCCCTGATCAACACACACTTGAATGTCTAGGTGAAATTGATTAGAAATTTAAGCATCAGCCCTCTATAACAACTTCTTCCAGTAGTTGTATGTTTGTGATATCTCTGTTATACTTAATTTGTACAGGATTTTCCTTCTTTGAAAAATTCTCATGCTCACACTCCCTCCCCCAACAATGTTAGCTTCCTTAACCTGATGATTTATTCAGAAAATGTTTGGTCCTGAATGAATTAAAAATATAATGAATAAATTACTGTTCAGTGAATTTCACTTTTTTTAATCATCCTTTTCAAATGCTTTAGACAGGTGGTATGCTGAATAAAATGTGAGGGACGTATTTTTAACTGGCATCTCATGCTTGGATATAGTGATATACTGATTAATGTTGACATTATACTTAGTTTTTGACCACATATTCATTTGGAATTTTGAGAACATGTGGCATTCTTGCAAAATGAATAATCTGGCGAATATTTCTAACTGCTAGCAGAAAGGCAAGTTAATAAAATTGTTTCCTGCCACAACTGATAGAAGATGTCAGAGATAACATCCATAAATCAGTGATGTCTAAAAGCTTCTGGTTGTTTACTATTGTTGCAAAGGTACTCAAGACAAAATAAGAGTTTTAATACAAATAATCCTAAAAAGTGTCCCATACCTCTTGATTTGCATTGTTGAGTTCCTTGTATGCTGTCACAATAGTTTTAAACCTGAGATCAATATTCTTCACCTTACATATGCCATACATGGAGCACATCATAATCTGTTTAAATACAGAGAGGAGCCATCAAAATTCGTCATTAAAAAAAGTTCAGTCCCGGCTTTTCAGGAATGGAAAAAGCTTTGAGACCTTAGCTATTGGAGCTACTTTAATTTAATTTTAGTTTAATTTTAAAAATATGTAAAGTTTATTTAAACAGTTGAAATAACAAACATAACAAGGTAATAAAATTATAAGAATAATAAAACTATGTAATATTGAATACCATTTTAACAAAAAAAAAAAACCAAAATCTTTTAAACATTGTACTCCAAAATAATTGGGGCAGCAACCTGAGAAAGGTTCGTGTAGATATTTAACAAGAGAAATAGATATGGCGCACCAATTATATGCCAAACTTGGGAATGATATTGAATCCCTTAGTTCCTAAATTTACCACTCTAAATAGGGATACTAGCTTTCAACGATAAATAATCCTGAAGGAACATAATGGATTCATACTCCCTCTAATCTTGTCTCACCATTTGTGTGTTACTGCTTGTTTCTCACATACTTTGGCCATGTCATGCGGGGAAATTCACTGAAGAAAGCAACTATGTTTGGAAGAGTTAGCAAAAAAGGAAACCTGGCTATCAAAAGGAAACGGTTGCTGGACACCATCAAAGCTGTCAGCAGCCAGAGCACAGAAAAGCTCAAAGCAGTCCAAGATTGAAAGATGTGGAGAGATCTGGCTCACAGAACTGCCAAGAGACGAACATGACTGAAGGGATAACAACATCATTTCTTTTTGCTTGCCTATCATCAAGTTTCTGATAGGCCTAAGGCAATGTAATGTAACAATGTTATGTAAAATTGCCATTGTTTAAGCATGGAAAAATCTAAATGAAAAAAAGTAAAATAGTAAAAGAGCCCATCCAGTCAAATATATTACCTGGTCTAAGTGTCTGTCTTTCATCAGTTCATATTCATTTTGCAGTGTGTGATGAAAAAGGGTCCATATCAAATGTTCAAGTTCAGGATGGTCAGGCAGAAGACGCAAACACAAGTTATTTAATCGTCTATAAGCCAAGCAATACACTGGAAGAGAGAATTGTTTATAAATTATAAACAAGGTCAAATCAATATTTATATTTATACAGACACAGGGAGATAATGTAATATAATGTACAGAATAATTTAAGAGTTTACTCCAGGAATGTAACAAGGTGTATGTATTATTTTAATCACACCAAAAATTATATTAGCTTGTACAAAGATAGTATATTTATTGAGAAACAATCACTTTTGAGAATGGTATAGAAGCTCTTCTTTTCTAATAACTCTGCTGTGATTTCAGCAGAAGTGTTTTTAGTAATCTGAGATCATTGCTTGAATTTGCAGGAACATATTAGGAATTAGTCATATATAATAATGAAATAATGTTTTAATTCGGTAAAACTATATGTAACCTGTTTCCCTGAAAATAAGACCTTCCCAGATAATAAGCCCAATCAGGTCTTTGAGTGCATGCGCTAAAATAAGCCCTCCCCTGAAAATAAGGCCTCTTCGAAAATATTGTAATACAGCAGCAGCCATGAGGTGACTACGCTCTCCGCCTCCTGCACCTCAAAAATAACAAGACCCCCCTGAAAATAAGGCCAAGTGCTTATTTCAGGGGTCAAAAAAAATAAGACTCTGTCTTGTTTTCAGGAAAACACGGTAAGAAAATTTTGTGACTCATATGTCATGGGCAGGTAATTACAGAAGATATCAAGAAATGCATTAAAATGTTTAAGAAATATTGATAACTTACATAATGATATACTTCAGGACTATTTTTAAATTGCAAAAAAGTTAGTGGTAAAGGGAGGCAATGCATTAACTTAGAACCAAAACATGCCTTAAATATCTGTTCCGTCTCCAGTCCTTCCCTCCAGCCAGAAGTAGCTTTTGTCAGGCAAAAAAGACTGGCACGGGAGACTTCCTTGTGCAGTTGGCTCACCTGCTACCTTCATGATTTACTCTAGATCAGGGATGTCCAACCTGGCAACTTTGGATCTCAACTCCTAGAAGTCTGAGAGTTAAGGTCCACTAGTCTTAAAGTTGCCAGGCTTGGACATCCCAATCTAGATTCAACAAGAGATAATGTTGAAAAATAGTTTTTAAAATCCACCTACCTTTTTTATAGAAATATGACAAAGAAATAGATTTATGAGGTTTCTGAGATTGATTTAGCCCCACAGCCTGCGACTCCGGAGAAGAATATACAAAAGTGGAAGAAACTTTTTTCTTAGGGGACTTCATGGGAGAGAGATACCTTTAAAAAAAGGATACAGAGATACAGAATAAAAAGGGTAATATGGGTAATAATATTCTAGATCACAAGCCTAATTTTCAAAATGACTGGGTATAAGGTGAGCTACCGCCTCCTCCATTAATTTCTTTCCAATCCATCTCTCAATGACTGTTACTAATAAGACACAGCTCATACAACTAGAAAAATTGCAGACAAAACATCATATAGTATCTCTTTCCTGCTGCACTTCTTTGTTTACTGTCTTACCCTACTTACATTTTAATTCAAGTTAAACTTGCATTTGCTGTAAACCTCCTTAGATGCCATAATGTCTCAAAGATAGTAATATACAGAATAAAAATATCAGAAAGTAGCACTGTTCAAACAGATAAAAGGATGGTAAAGGATGCTGCAAAGTGCAAGATATGGAATCATGGATTTAAACTGCAGACTATCTGCATCTATAGGGGGAAGCAGATCAACAAAAACAACCTTGCATTAAGAAAAAACCTGCACACTCTTTTCTGCATTATAACGATATCTGCCTGCCCCCCAAAAAGCAAAGCTTGCAACACAACAGCAGAACACTACTTTCATGATTTTGACAAAATCAGCAAGTACTGAAGCTTATGATTACAGGAAAGCAAATTCTGAGTGAATATTAGAGAAATTCTTAAGAGAAAGTACCACTTGACAATGGTAACAGTTACCCAAATAGGTGGCAAGCTTCCGTTTCCTGCTGCATTATGTTCAAGCAGATGCTACACAACCATCTATCAGCAATATTTTAATCTGGATTCCCATAGAGGGTATCTCTGTATGAAAGTGGAAAATATTTCCTTTGAGGACCATCTTACTTACAAATCTGCAGCACTGTGGTTATGTTGATGAGGCTGAGTAAAATAGTTGGCAGGTTCGGGCTCATCAGCCTGCCCCTCTCGGTCTTTGGACTGCTTTATCAGTTCAAATAATGGTGAATTCTATAAAAGACACCAAACAATAATTACGTTTCTTATTTAAATTCTTCTTACTCATAACACAATAGTCTATCTTAGAAATGCTATTTATCAGTACTCAGAATGGAAGCTAACTTTCATATATGTTTCAAACATTTGTCAATACAGCTTTTAACCGCAAGGAATTTAGCAACTATAATACTTATATATGAAGTATATATGCATACAGAAAGCTGCATGTTAAGTTATTTAAATAATTATATTAGTAAATCACAAATTATGAAATATATAAAGAAATCAA
The DNA here is from genome assembly GCF_051295495.1 of Thamnophis sirtalis. Lineage (NCBI taxonomy): Eukaryota > Metazoa > Chordata > Lepidosauria > Squamata > Natricidae > Thamnophis > Thamnophis sirtalis. The sequence goes on along the minus strand of NW_028261385.1, from coordinate 114,530,759 downwards.
TGAGATATAAGCATACACAAATTTGTAAGACTTTGTAAGACTATCCTGATTTATTTTAATTTGTGTCACAAATAAGCTTGATTTCCACATTAATAATACCATGTCAAAATGTGCTATACTGAGTCCCAATAAGGTTCAATTCTATAAGCTTATAATATTAGATGGACAGGCCTTCTAAATCTTGCACTGCCAATTCTGGTTGCCAATGAAAAAAGGGCAGTGCTGCAGAGTACCATAATAGCATCCAAGTCCTGAAACTTCCTACATGTCTCTTATTCAAGTACTATGTAGGTATGACTCAAAGGAATACTTCTTATTTAACCCTGGAACGAAGATAAGGCCATATAAAGGAAAATGGCCAAGAAATGAATAGTAAAACAATTCCCAAATATTATACATCAGAATAACAATATTGCACAATGTTATCAAAAAGGCAATCTGTGATATAAACTTTTTCAAAATATTGGTAAGAACGAAGCATGCTCGGGGGTGATGAAATATTCTCTAAAAGTTGGGAAGGAACCAAAATCATAGCTGAAATTGAATGAAATAACCTCGAGGCTCATAGAATGCTGCACTTGTACACCTCAATTATCAACATCTGATTTAAAAACAATCAAAATAGCTTTTATTACTTCTAGCTTAAGTCATTGTACTATGGAGGCTCCCAAAATTAAACTATTTATTCTGTTGATAATTTTGCAAATAATGTATTCTATTGTTAAGAATCAAATATGAGAAATTATGTAGAGTGAAATGAGTATATTAAAGTACTTAAAAAGTGCAACCAATTTACACTATTCTTTCCAACTCTGTACACAGAAATTCATTTATATTAAGTAATAGTTCAAGTTTCTTTATTCTCTATAGGTCAACTTTTGTGATAAGCGACAACTAGTTAAATAATCAAAACTACCAAAATAGTGACAGAGCATGACACATACAGAACCTCTTCAGAAATGCTGTAGTACTAGTTCTCAAAGTAGGCAAACTGCTTTGTCTTTTGTCTAGAATTTTATGAATATAATAAAGAAATAATAAAAAGCGGCACCCAAGTAAAACAGTATCTATACAAAGATGTTACTTTTCTGGTGGAAAACCCCCATCTACTAATTACCTAAAGATAAGTGTGCATTATTTTTTTTAGGAATTCATTTACACATTTCCTCAGAAGTTTTTTAAAAATAGCATGTTTACAGAAAATGCCATATCAATTCTTCTAAGTGAGATATAGCACAATGCCACCACTAAGTGGTGCTTGGCTGTACGTTTCATAAATGGATTTTAAAGTAGTACATACATACATATCTATAGTACTTATGATCAAAGACAAATTTATAAAACACTTAAAATCTAACAAGAGTCTTTTCCATCCAATATATGATCAATAAACTGTTGTCATATTTTCTGAATGGTCCCACAAGAAATAAGATGCATTAAAATTCATATGAATTCACTTCATCTGCCCAGACTATAGAGCATTATAGAGCTGAATTTTAAAGGAACATTACTGAGCAGAGCCACACCCTACATCGCGAACTTTGTACCTTCTTTCACTTTTATCTAGGGAAAATATTTAGATAATCACATTTGTACATAAAGTTACAATATATTAAATTCTGTCCCACAGCATTAAGCATCCTATGTTTAGTTACATATAGGTGTATAGGAAATCAAGGTGAAACATTAATTAAGGCTTTCATAAAATAAAGACTGGTTTCAAAGTAGCTCAACTCTAAAGCTCATTTGAATCAACAAGGAAATGCTAGCTCAGAAAATGCAGCCGTTTAATGCAAAAAAATTAAAATGTTTTGAAAAATCTATAAGAACATTATCACAGCAAAAATATTCTTATTTATAGAGTTTGCCTGCGCACTGCTCCTGGGGGTGCAGCAGGCAAACACTGTCTGCGTGGAGCTCCTGGCAGTGTGGGGTATCAAAAGGTGGTGCACAGTGGGGGTGGGGGGCAGCCAAACTCCCCATTCGGCATCATGCAAGCAGAGGCAGGGGAGAGGCAGCAGCCAAACTGCCAGTTAGGTGTCAGACCAAAGTCCAGGTGCGGAGACAATGGTGGGGGTGAAAATGGGAACGGGGTGAAAGTAGAAAGCCAGAGGCCCATTGGCCAGGAAGAATCGCTGGGGGAGGGCCAGCAGAGGAGGAAAGCTGGCTGTAAATGGGCTGAGGCAGGTGGCTGGAGGTGAAGGAGGCACGGCCAAGGAAACACTTATGTTTAAGACTAATAAAGTTTAAGTCTCTAAAATAAATTCAGTCTAGCAAAGATTTCAAGAGAGTTTAAAAAAAGTGATTATCATACTGAGTTATATGCACACTTTCCAATACAAATATTTGTGACTAAAATCTTTTCAACTAAACACCTTAAAGCAGAATTGAAAACTGAAACCTTTTGTAGCTCAGCCCCTTCTTCCTGTGATGTTATCATGTAAGTTGAGTAAGCATGGGTAGGACTTTTTGTTTAATCTTCTCTGAAGACGGAAACGCATAATAGCAGAGTAGCATCTGAGGAAGGAGCTGAAATTCAGCAAGAAAGGACATGCTTCGGAATTTTATTCCATCGTACAGTTCAACGACAAGAAGATTGAAAACTGCAACACAGTGATGAAACCTGGACGTCTATTTTCCTAGGAGTTTCAAAGTTACTTGATTTAAGTTTACAAAGGATTTATTTGTAATATTTTTTTATTTCCAATATTTTTTCCAGTGAATGAGAAGGAGCAATCTCAACATTTGAAGAAATTACATTTTGGATTTTAATTAATTTGAAGGATAATGTTCCTTATTTCTGAAATTTACTACTGTCTAGATTTGTGAACAGGAACAACTAACATTTTTGGAAGAAAGGAATGACATATTGATCAATAGAACTGGCTTATTGAACATGAAAATTTCAAATAATGTGGACCCAAGTGAAGGGAAAGACTAGATTTACAAACCATCTGAGGATTTACTACAGCTGTAACAAAGGTACAGACTTACTGAGGAATTTTGTAAATAAATAATTGTCATTATGGTGGCAAATTCCAACTGTACTGTTCAAGACTCCTTTAAATATACTTTATATGGCTATGTGTTTAGTATGGTATTTGTCCTTGGTTTAATATCAAACTGTGTTGCTATTTACATCTTTACGTGCACACTAAAAATCAGAAATGAAACTACAACGTACATGCTTAATTTAGCAATATCAGATCTCCTTTTTGTGTTTACATTACCATTCAGAATTTACTCTTTTGCATCGAAAGACTGGCCATTTGGAGATGTACTATGCAAGATTTCTGTCACACTGTTTTATACAAACATGTATGGGAGCATTTTGTTTTTAACCAGTATCAGTATTGACCGTTTTTTAGCAATTGTATATCCATTTTGGTCAAAGACAATCAGAACAAAAAGAAATGCAAAGATCATCTGCATTATAATTTGGATAATTGTGACAACAGGAAGCATACCAGCAAGTTTCTTTCAATCCACCAATGCTCGTGTTAGTACTGAAGGATGGAAACACAATACATGTTTTGAACACTTCTCTGAAAAAACTTGGAAAACCTACCTTTCAAGAATTATTATTTTCATTGAAACAGTAGGCTTTTTTATTCCTCTCATACTGAATGTGACATGCTCTGCAATAGTTATAAGGACATTAAATAAGCCAATTACACTGACCAGGAATAAATTAAGTAGAAAAAAAGTTCTACGAATGATACTTGTTCACTTACTGATCTTCTGTTTCTGTTTTGTTCCTTATAACATCACCCTAATATTTTATGCCCTGATGAGAACTCAAGCATGGGTTAATTGTTCAATTGTTACTGCTGTTAGAGTTATGTATCCAATCACTCTGTGTATTGCTATTTCAAACTGTTGTTTTGACCCTATAGTATATTATTTTATTTCAGCCAGTATTCAAAATTCAATAAAAATAAAAACTTCATCAACTAGAAGACAGAGATTTTCTGAAACTCAAGTTTCTGATACTCAAGTTCGATCCCAAGCATTAAAAGCAAGAGTACTGGACATTGAATCTACTATATAAATGGTGTTGACAGAGTTAGAAAATAGAATGTTCAAGAATGTTCTTATTTTTTCTTCAAATATAGTTAAATTGAATTTAAAAGTTGTGAATTTTAAACACTATTTTTAATCTGTAAGCTGTTGTTTCATGAAATTTATATTATCAAATTAGAAAAATATTTCGTCTATGTGGATTTAAAAGAAAATATTTTTATTATTCAATATCTTAGGAAAAGGAGGTGTTATAATAAAGTGCTAATAGCTTTCCTTATTATCCAATAAATTGTTTTCTTTCTTATGTTACCAGTTTCAATATTAACATCATTGACAATTTAACATTTTATTCAAAGGTAATTTACTACTGAAAAGACTGTGGAACTGTATAATAAATTCTATCATGTAAAAGTGAAGAGAAATAGTTTATGGTGATTGTTTATGAACCTTGGTAAAATCTTGTTTATTTGAATTATGAAGTATTAAACATAACCTTCAACTATCACATGGAATTAACAAGTTCTAAGTGATATATTATTGTCTGAAAAGTTTTGGTGACAGTTGAAAAAATTCCTACTGTGAATGAGAAAATATTTGCATAGCCTTTGGACAGAATATTATGAGATTTTCAGATACATTTTTGGGATGTTAGTTAATTGCAGCAAAAAACTGGAATTATATTGTACCTTAGGAGTGGGATCCTCAACCTCTGGGCCATGGCTCACTACTGTGCCGTGGCTTATTCATAATTTGGCCGTGTGAGTGGCTGGCCAGAGCATGCAAGCACGCAAATCAATTTGTGTGAGCAATGGGCTGGCCAGAAATGCCTGCTGCCCTGCCACTCACACAACCGGAGCTGCGCATGCATATGCTACCCTGCCACTCATGCTATCCAGTTCCCCTCTCCCCCCCCCCAACCAGGCCGCCAAACCACAAAGGTTGGGGACTACCGCATAAGAAAGACACATAAGCATCTTTCACATAAGCATCTTTCTAAGTAGATAAGTTATTATATTTTTTAATTGTTTTAGCTAGTAATAATAGAGAACAATTAATGCACTAAGTTCACAATATAAGATACTGTTCATTTACTTTTAGCTTAAAATATGAACCTAGCTATACAGGTAGTTCTCAATTTATGACCACAATTGACTCCAAAAATTTTATTGCTAAGTTAAATGAGTTTTGTTAAGTGAGTTTTGCCCCATTTTATGACCTTTCTTGCCACAGTTATTAAGTGAATCACTGCAATTGTTAAGTCAGTAACACAGTTGAAAAATGAATCTGGCTTCCCTATCAACTTTGCTTGCCAGAGTGTTGCAAAACACTGCAACCATCAAATACATTCCAGTTGCCACGTGTCTGAATTTTGATTATGTGATGAATGAGAATGCCGCAAAGGTCTTAAGTGTAAAAAAACAGTCATAAGTAACTTTTTCCAGTGCTGTTGCAACTTCAAATTGTCACTAAATGAATGGTTATAAGTTGAGGACTACCTGTAGTGATATAGCTATACAATTTATTTTGATTTATAAACTTCACAACTTAGGGTTTTTTGAGTACCTGGCTAATTGTGGCTTATTGAGCAATCCATAGTTTTAAAAAATGAAATAAGTGAGTAAACTATCATGAGATTCCAATATTTTTTTCTTCTGGTCTATACTTTACACATTTATTCCCTTTAATTTTACTGTTTAGTTTGATTAGTTATTAAAAGATAGCTGAGAGCTCAGATAGATTTTTATATATTGTGCTGGAGGTAACACATCCTGTAAATTGCACAATTTCATTTGGAAACTACTATCGAGCAGCCATTAATTGCTCGGCAACTTTTACCAGAAAAATAAACTACTTCACCTTAAATTACTGTAAAGACCAATAATCAGTTGGTTTTATATTCTAAGCGATTTTAAAGGCTCAGTGTCTTAAAGAAAATTTTACAATAATCAAATCATAATCAAATTAATATTTGTATAGTAATGGTATGAAAAAAAACTGCATCAGTAATACTGGCAAGTAAAATTGGCCAATAATTCTCAACTGGAGAAAGGCACTTCTGGTTACAATCAATATCAAAACATAGTAAATTACAAATATATTAATAATCTTTATTCAAAAGCAAAATGTGCAAGAAATCATCTTCACTATAAAGCTATGACTAAGGCTGAGTAAAGCATTCAAAAGAGATGTTTCCAACATGTAGAAACACATGACTCTTTAATTAAATAAAGCAACAATTTTATTTACAAGGTCCACACAATTCTTCTGGAAGCTACACCCAGTTGTCTCTGCATGTATGTGCATGCAAAGTCACTTCTCATTTAGGAGCAACCAGAGCATTCAACCTTAAGAGCTGGCCTCCAGCAATCTGCCATTTTAATTCCACATAACCCTCTGGGGCTCACAGGAACCAACATATTTCTTAGAAAATAAATATAACATGTGGCAATGAGCCAGACTTTTCTCTGAAATATTTGTAATTGCGTGGTTATGGAACGGGTTAGAGTAATTATAACAAACTACCAAAGGAAAACTTTGGGTTGGACAATGCTACAACTATGTTGTAGAAGTCACAATGTGTGTTTGTTTATATAAACATTAAGGTAGCTTCTGTAAGCAACTTTAATCATTCCTTGTTCTTTGTATTTTACTAATTATTTCTTTGGAGACTTTAGGATTCTGAATATGATTTCTTTCCTGCGCATGTCATTTTTTTCCCTATGATTCAATTCACCAGAAACTCGGAACTTCTCCAGTTCATCATGCTGGTTGGGAAATTCTGGGAATTGGAAGTCCACATATTTTAAAATTGCCAACTTTGAGAAACACTGACTTAAAGCAAGTATTAATTTGTCTCTGCTAATAAGTATTATTGCAAATTCTGAAGAGTATCTTGTAAATAATGTTCCAAAATATGCAATTTAAATTCATTCATTCATGGGGTTTTTAATCTGTTATTCTAAAAAACTATTTTTTTCCTCTGTATGCAATAGCAGACATTGAAATATTTAACATACCTAAAGATAATTTCTATCTAACTTTCTGTATGTCCATGTCCATTTAATATAGAAAATTATTTCATGCATATACACACACAAGCACACAGATTTATCAGAAACTAATTTCCTACGTTCTATTTTTTTAAGTCAGTTTTCTAGTAACTTCGCATCCTATTATCTGTATTCAGAGGTTTTTTAAAAATATTTTTTTTTATTTTTAATTTAAAACAAACATAACATCCTTCTTTACATGCTGTTGAAAGTGTATCAGTTGGTTATAAAAAGAATTTCGTGCATCTCTTCCACAGTCAACAAACATAATTCATATTAACTCAAGCATTTTAACTCAAATATTTATACATGTCACCATCATATCTCCATTTTCATTTGACTATAATTGTTTAAGCGTCCTTCATCATAAAATATACCAAAATATAATACATAACCACATACTTGGCCTTTCAATTACTATTTCTAAAATCCACTAACACTAAATCCTTATATCCTATTCTAGCTAAACATCCATAATATTTAATAACAAAATTTTCTAATCCTCCTTTCCAAATCACTGTTTAAAATTTACATCCAGTTTCCTTATGTTATACCCATATATATATACGTTGTTATTCTTATCCCTCCTTTATTTGAGGAGCGATAAGAATATTTTTTTTATTTTTTTATTAACCTTTATATATAATCCAAAGGGATTTCTAATCTTCCTTACATGGGTACCATTCAATATTCATATCCAATTATACCATAACACTACACATTGTATACATTAGTAACATTATCAATTATTTATTTAAACTATATCTATTGTCAATAAATTTCACTAAGTTTAACTAGTTTTAAATTATATTCTTCCATCTATCAACTTGTATCTTTCCAATAGCAAAACAGTCTCATAGCTTCTGCCATTTGTGGTGCCAGTCCGCTAATCATCTCCTTGATCAACTTTGTATGGATTCCTCTTAGCAACTCCTTGCTTATAAGATCTTAGAGTCCATTTTTTGTTATGGCAGCTTTGATTAGAGTTAAAATAATGTTTGATCATCAGGACTATCTGAATGCATTTGGATCAAACACTTTCAGAAGTAATTCAACACAGTATAAAACTTGTAAACTGAAAAATTATAATACTGTTTTTAGCATAAAATAAGTCTTTGAAACAGTAGACCAACAGTCTCCAACATTTCTGGTTTTGTGTACCAGTGTAGGTGGAGGAAAGAGGATGGTTCTGTGCAAGTGGCGGGCGAACACAGGCAGCTCCATTTGTGCAAGCAGCAGGCATGTATGCCCACAGCTCACACAAATGGAGCTGCATGTGCATGCTCATCCACCATGGTCACACACCACTTTCACAGCCTGGCTCTGAACAGGATGCGGCCCAGGGGTTGGGGACCCCTGCAGTAGACCACTATGGAAAGAGTAAGGTTTTATTTAATATTTGTTTGTTTGTTGATTTAATCTTATTTACTTCTTAGGATCCAAGACTTCCAAAGCTAATGCAAAATGCTGAATTTACCTTCTTAATCATTTTGGTCCCCTTCCAGATAAAACAGTTAACTTTTGACTGCTTTAGTGCTTAACTAGAAAGTGAAAAACTCATGTTTTGTCCTTCATTTAATGATGATGGTCTATGACAAAAATGAAGATTTATTGATTTATTTCTTCCTTTAGTTTACAGGTAGTCCTCACCTTACAACAGTTCATTTAATGACAGTTCGGTTACAATGGTGCTGAAAAAAGTGACATGATCATTTATCACAGTTATAATCCTTGAGCATCCCTCTGATCATGTGATCAAAATTCAGATGCCTGGCAACTGGTTCATACTTATAACTATTGCAGTGTGGCAGGGTCATGTGATCACCTTTTCCAACCTTCTGACAAGCAAAGTCAATGCGGAAGCCAGATTCACTTAACAACCGAGTTACTAACTAAACAACTGCAACGATTCACTTAATAACTGTGGCAGGAAAGGTCATAAAATGGGGCAAAATTCACTTAACAAATGTTTCACTTAACAAACATTTTGGGTTCAATCATGGTTGCAAGTTGAGGACTACCTGTACTACTGAAAAAATAGAAAAACCAATGTTCGTTGCCCTTTTATTATTAGATAAGCAGAGATATTCTATGTATAAAGGTAGCTGGAGTTGACCACAATTTTCATTTTTCAATATTATTTAAATGACCGAATACCGATTTCTACAATTTTCAAAACAATATATTAAAATTAAAGAACAAAGCTTACATTTGATTTCTTTAGTCATGGTCTTTGAAATCTAATGAAGGTATTTTCCCCCCCTTTACATTCTTTTTTAATTCAAATTATGTGTAACTGTCTGATAGAGAGTGGAGGAAGTATGTTGCCATAGGTAAGATGTCCCAAAGAAGACCAATACTGAACTGACAAGAAACCCCTGAGACAAATACTTTTGTCCTGCTTAAGTTGCTATCTTTTTTTAGTAATTCATTCCCAATTCACTCTTAACCCAAGAACTAATCTGTTTCCAAACACTGTAGAGAAGCAAAACTATTATAAAGAAATAGAAAATGCCTTGGAATGTAGGTCTTCAAACTAGTCTTCACAATTTAAAAAAGTATGTGTGTTCTACTGAGGAAATAGATATCACTTTAACTCCTACTTCACTTGGATTATATGTTTATAAAATTGTCCTAATGTAAATTCAGAGTTTACCCAATAAACTATACAATCAAAATAATTTTATGGAACATAGACATACATTGTTATTATATGTTTAGGAAACAACTTACTGATTGCCATGCAAGCGATTCCATAATTTTGTGTTCACAGCATTCTAGGTGTTTTATCATCTCTCTGGTCAAGCTTGGTTCTGCTTTAATGAAGCTTTCAACAATCATGTATAATTCAAAGGCTTTCAAATCCAGGATGTTGATGATCCATGGAAAAGACAAGTCTGTTTCTATGTTCATGCTCTGTGAAGCATTTCTTGAAGCTTAGGAGAACACAACTGATTAATGTAGAGCAACAAAGTCATGTACAAAATTAGTTACGCTGAATTATTACAAGACTTTATATTTAAAATAACATTTTAAAGATGGTAGATCCCCTATCACCGAAAATGCTTTGGGAAAAGAAGTTTGTCCCAGAAATGACTGATTGATAATGCTTCTAGTTAATTTGAACTTACTGCCATATGTAGCCATGACTAGCTCAAGAGCACAAGCCAACAGAGAGATATGGAAGACGTCATTATTCAAAAGTTTGCTGTAAAAGAAAATAACATACCTCATTAACTTTTTATCATATAAACATTCTAAAACAGTTTTACAAAGTAGAGGTAGCTAAATAATATTTTAGCAAACATACCTGAAATTATGAACTGACAGACGTTTTTCTTCCTGTAACAGATAGAGATATATATATAACTAAAAAATTAGCATAGCATTTTATAAAGCTAACACATAGAGTATTATAAAAAAATATACTGAAAACATACCGACTTTAATAAGGATTCCATCACACGATAGTATAACCTTACTCCAATTTTGTACCTCTGAAATAGCAAATAAAGTATTATTTTACAAGTGAAACATAATAGCAATAGCACTCAGACTTATATACCGCTTTACAGTGCTTTATTACAGCTCTCTCTAAGCAGTTTGTAAGCATATTGCCCCCAACAATCTAGGTCCGTGATGGCGAACCTATGGCACAGGTGGCACGTGGAGCCATTTCTGAGGGCATGCGAGGCGTTGCTCTATCAGCTCCAGCACGCATGCACATGCTGTCCAGCTGATTTTTGGCTTTGATTTTTGGCTTTGATTTTTGGCTGTTTTTCACCCTCCAGAGGCTTCCCTGTAGCCTCCGGAGGGAAAAAACGGCCCAACATGCAACCCTGAAGTTTGGGAATAGACTTCCAGTTTGCGCATTGGGCTGTTTTTTGCCCTACAGAGACTTCAGGGAAGCCTCCGGACGCAGAAAAATGGCCCAACGGGCAACCTAGAAGTCCGTTCCCAAACTTCTAGTTTGTATGTTGGACCATTTTTTGCTCTCCCAGGCTCCTAGAAAGCCTCTGGAGCTTGGGGAGGGCAAAATGTACCCGGCCCACCGGGAGTCGGAAAACAGGTTGTTTTCACCCTCCCCAGGCTTCTAGAAAGCTGTGCACACATGCAAGGGGCAGCGGGGAATGTCACGTGCACATGCACAGGGGGCACGGTGCGGTGGGCATTAAATTATGGGGACATGCGAGCATGAGCAATAGCACGCGCACATGTGCTTTTGGCACCTGACGCAAAAAAGGTTCGCCATCACTGATATAGGTCCTCATTTTACTCACCTTGGAAAGATGGAAGGCTGAGTCAACCTTGAGCCTGGTGAGATTTGAACTGCCAAATTGCAGGCAGCCTGCAGGCAGCAGAAGTAGCCTGCAGTACTGCACTCTAACCACTGCACCACCGTAGTTCATAGTTATGAATACAAATTATTTAATCTTTTGCCAATTTTTGTGGGCCATTTAATTATACAGTACTACTTAAGAATCTACTACAAAAATTTAAAAAACAGAATTCAATGCCTATACAAAAAAAGCATACACAATATCATGACATTTATAACATATTTTATCTTATGAGCCAAAAAATATTTCGGTGTATAACATACTTTTGGAAATACATCACATGGAATTTTAACCTTTTGTTTAAGTAAAGTGCTAAATTTACTCTTATCCCTTTCTTTTTTATACTGCGCCAAATAATAAAAAATACATGCCTCATAGTTGCATGATATCCCTTCATGGGAATGTACCCAAAGCCATTGAAGAAATTATGTATTTAAAACATTAATCTTAGTGATATTTTGCAAAGTCTATGTTAATTAATTTGAGAATTAGTTAGAGACTCTTAAATAAATAAAATTTGACAACCAGCACCTTAAATTCCACCTGAAAACATACCAATGCAGCCCACATAGTAATGTTTCATGTGCTGTATATCTAGCACAATTTACTACTTGCTCAGCTGCATTCTGCACCAATTGTAGTTTCTGATTGCTCGTTAGGGGCAGCTCCACATACAGCACATTGCAGTTATCTAAATAAGAGGTTACAAGGGCATGGGGAACAGTAAGCAGGGCCTCCCAGTTCAGGAATTGAATTGAATTTTATTGAATTTATTATATTTCTATGCCATCCTTTTCCCCGAGGGGACTCAGGGCACTGCTAGTACACCACCCAAAGATATACAAAAGCTCTTCTAGGCATGGTCACCACCAGCAGGAGGTGTGAGTCTAGGATGACCTTACGCATATTATGCACTGGGTCTATCTGGAGCTACCCATCCAGAATTAAAAATGGAATAATCTTGTCTACAGAGGACACAAATCCCACAGCTACCTAATCTTGCTAGAAGTGAGTTGGAGCCCATCTAATCCCCATCTGCCTCCAGACACTGGAATGGGACATCCATAGCATCGGTCAAGGGGCCTTGGTAGATATATAAAACTGGGTGTCAATTCATATTGTTATCTCGCAAATACTACTTTGTCTGTTATGATCTTCAGTTTATGTCAGAAACATTCAACATCCATGGGTTTCTCAGGTTTTTTTCATGCTAGAAATATTTTAGTACTTAAAATCATAGGCCTGACTATCTATCTGAGCAATTTCTGTGATTTGATAAGTCTTTAGACAGTTTATTAATTATTTCAGACATACTAAACATTATTTTACAGAACAATTTCTCTTGTTTAAAATCTTTAATTAAATGCTTGATGTTACATTACTCTTAATAGTGCTAAAACAGCCAAAGCTGTAGGCCTCATCTCGGACTCATTTTCTTTTCCACTTGAATAATGGCAATAGTTGGGTTTTTTTGTCTCTTTCAAGTTTGTTTCAATCTCCTTGTTCTGAAACACCTCTTCTAGACATTTTGCATTTTTTAATTGCTTTAGAAGAGAATTTAGTGAAGATGATCAACCAATAATAACTGATAGCCACCCAGTCACTTTATTGGTGAGATGGATGGCATATAAATGTAATAAATAAAAATAAATAAATATCAGGCTGAGGGCAAGTAAGGCATTCAGCAGGCCCTCTTCAGCAGTGCTCCAATTCTAATTATTGTAGCACCTCAAATGCCATTCATTCCAATACATTTATAGGCAACATTGGTTTTTATTTCATTTTTATATTGTATTAACAAATATGTTTTCTTTGAGTTCTAGATTACACAATGTTTTGATAATAGAACTGATATTAAACACTAAGCTGTTAAAATCAGCTTGCTTTACAGCATCTTACTTGCAGCATCATATTTTTGTTCCACAAATATATAAAGGGTATGAATTAATAAGAATTATGATAACACTTATATGATTAGGAATAGTTTAAACTCAATGATTTCCCCAACTCAATGCATTCCCCAGTTCAGAATTTATTTAATACTTAAGAAAAAAATAGATTTTGTTTTGAACTCTACCTGAGATCCAATTTCAGCACAGCCTTGTCCAACTGCTTCAGCAAATTTGTTCTTGAAGATAATACCCATATTTTCTATTCTTTTCACTATTGATTCATGAGGATTAACTGTGCAGTTCTGTAATATTTGGAAGGAAATCTTTAGATACCACCATCAAAGCTGACGCCAGCCAGAGCACAGTACAACTCAAAATAGTAGTGCAAGATTGGAAAACATGGTGAGACCTGGCCCATAGAATCGTGAAGAGTCAGACACAACTGAATAGGTAACATCATCAACATCTTTAGATACACAATATTATAGAATAATATAGAAAAACAAAATATCTTCAACTATAGGACGAGCTTTAGAAATAGTACATTATTTAATCACTGCTTCATTTTTTTAGCAACAGGATAGGATTGTTTTAATCAGAACAAACATGTAATTACAATACAATAGCAGAGTTGGAAGGGACCTTAGAGGTCTTCTAGTCCAACCCCCTGCCTGGGCAAGAAACCCTATACTGTTCCAGACAAATGGCTATCCAACATCTTCTTAAAGACTTCCAGTGTTGGGGCATTCACAACTTCTGGAGGCAAGCTGTTCCACCGATTAATTGTTCTAACTGTCAGGAAATTTCTCCTCAGTTCTAAGTTGCTTCTCTCCTTGATTAGTTTCCACCCATTGCTTCTTGTTCTATCCTCAGGTGCCTTGGAAAATAGTTGGACTCCCTCTTCTTTGTGGCAACCCCTGAGATATTGGAACACTGCTATCATGTCTCCCCAAGTCCTTCTTTTCATTAAAGTATACATACCCAGTTCCTGCAACCGTTCTTCATATGTTTTAGTCTCTAGTCCCCTAATCATCTTTGTTGCTCTTCCCTGCACTCTTTCTAGAGTCTCCACATCTTTTCTACATAATGGCAACCAAAACTGAATGCAGTATTCCAAGTGTGGCCTTACCAAGGCATTATAAAGTGGTATTAACACTTCACGTGATCTTGATTCTATCCCTCTGATTATGTAGCCTAGAACTGTGTTGGCTTTTTTGGCAGCTGCTGCACACTGCTGGGTCATATTTAAATGGTTGTCCACTAGGACTCCAAGATCCCTCTCACAGTTACTACTATTGAGCAAGGTACTACCTATACTGTACCTGTGCATTTCGTTTTTCTTGCCTAAATGTAGAACCTTAGTCTTTTTACCATTGAATTTCATTTTATTAGATAGTGCCCAATGTTCAAGTTTGTCAAGATCCTTCTGTATCTTGAGCCTATCTTCTGGAGTGTTGGCTATTCCTGCCAGCTTGGTGTCATCTGCAAATTTGATGAGTTCCCCATTTATTAAATAAATAATTAAATTATTATGTTTAAGAAATCAGTTCAGGAGACTAACATAAGAAAGAGCCTTTGAATTAATTTAAAATTTAAACTCACAGATGTATTATTGCAATACAAGAACCAACTTTGCAACGTGAGTACTTTTTACCAAAGTAGTATGATTACTATGAACATTATAGTCAGTAGATAGCAATGATTCCCACTCTTATAACCTCTTATTTATATATTATATTAACCTGCCTTTGAACATAGTTCAAAATATGGAAGTAATCTTACTATTTAGGATCTGCTATTATGAACATGTTACAAGAAACTTTCAGAGTTGTTTTTGTTACAGGGATGAATATTATAGACCTATTTAGGATACAATATGACAAGGATGCTTGCTATATAAAACAATGCATCTCATATTAATACCTGCTTTTCCACTGGTTGGCAAAATATTTATTAATTTTGTTAATAAAGGTGTGCAGGCTCACCTGCCCCTTGTGAGGAACCATCCCCTCTTCCCCTCCCCATGCTGGTCTGCAAAGCTGGAAAGGTTGAGATTTTAGGATTTTGTGCAATGATTGAAAAAGAGGGGAAAAAACAAAGTTTAGCCCATAAGCCAAAAAGTCTGCTTATATTTACTTTTAAGTTCAAGAAAGGTCTTTGAATGTGCTCCAATTTGAAGGACAGGCAATGACCATTTTCTGTGGTCATTGCAAAAGGCATTTTCTGTGTCAGCACATTCCCATGTATGAGATGTTGCCCAGACTAGGACCAAACTGTTGTCATATCCACACTACTTTCAAAATCCTGGGTTAGTACGATGTATAAAACTCAGCCATTGCCCCATGGCTAATAACAGAGCAGGGAGATTGAGGTTGCTTGAGATAGTAATTATTCTCTGCTTAGAAAATTTATTCAGAGCAACAAGTAAAATAAATAAATTCATGCTGTAGAGGAGTAATCATAATTACATAAATATCAATTTACAGAAACTGACTTGTCCTTTCCTCCTGTGTCACTGAGCTCTAAAAAGGTCCTTTGGAACATCCATATGTTTTAGAGAAGTTGTTGGTGAGAGTTGTATATGAGGAAATCCTTTCTGCCAATGTTAACCATAGTGAATAGATACCGTTGAATTTCACCCAATGATTCAAAAAATAATATCAATTTTCTTCTTAATTAGCACTTTTGTTATAACATTGTGTTTTATTCCTGACAGAAGTAATGCCCATCCTGCAAAAATCTTCCTTTTACCAAAATTTATGGCTTATCAGAGAATAAAGAATTAAATCCTGACAAAATAATATACTCTAAAACACCGCTACCCACCCTTTCCAGCTTGGCAGCATGGGGTAGGTGAGTGGCAGGCGCACACGCAGCTCCACATGTGAGAGCGGATGGAGCTCATGCACACACTTGCAGATAGATAGATAGATAGATAGATAGATAGATAGATAGATAGATAGATAGATAGATAGATAGATAGATAGATAGATAGATAGATCGATCCTAACAACTTAAGATATAGCCTGGTTTTCCTGTAATGTTAAGCCATAATTTGGAATGTACTTATAATTAGAATGCTTGTTTTAATAGTTGTCTTACTATGTCTTAACCTGAATCCAGCTATTTATGATGTGTTTTATATTTCATAAAAGCAATTACAAGACAAAACAATTCCCATTATATTCCACTCCATTTAGTTAAACAACAGTATTTTTGCATGCCCAAACCATACCTGAGCAAAAGCAAACATGGGGATTTATTAAATGTTGTTACTATCCTAACAAAAAATAATTGCAGAAATTAAACAACCAACTTTAGAATTGAAGAAAAAGAACTTACATATTCTTCATAAAAACACACAATGGCGTAAAAAAATTTCTAACTTATTGCACAAATTGGTAAGCCAACAAACCTGACCAACAGCAGTATACACTGCCAACCTCTTCACGTGTCTACTTTTAACCAAACTGAATCTTATTGAAACTAACCATATCATACCTGAAGCAATTATTATTTCCAGCCAGAAACAAAACAAAATCTGATACAAACTATGAAGAAGTCATAAGTATAGTGAAATTGTTGCTACTTACATTAAAATAGAAGAGAAGGTTGTCTGAAGGGGTATCACTTGCAGAGTTCAATATTATCATTAACTGCTGAATAGTATTCATTGCAGCTCTAAAGTGAATGAAGAACACTTAGTATTTTCTGAAACACAACAGCATTTAAATAAAGATATTCCTCAGAAATATATATTTTTAATATAACATTATAATTGTTTTTTATAATTGTAGTATTAACATCCTCTGAAGCATTTTAAATTACCCATATTATGAAGAAATTATTTGTAGAGGCAGTGAAGTTGTACGACAATTTCAATCATAGATTTGCTAAATTGATGTAAGTCATACAATGTTTGAAAGCATTCTGCTATATACTGAGAAAACTGCTAATATTAAAATATTGGACCTCTAAAACAGGCTATGCTTACTGTCGCATTTTTCTTTTGAAACTACAAATGTAAATGTATGCAATATTTTAATAAGACCAAAATATATATGAAACTTGACACTTATTTTTTTCAGCTTAAATATGTGACTTACAATTCAGAAATAATTAAATTGAATCATTAAAATAATTCAATATTAATACAATTTAAATGATTCTTACCGAACAGGGGTTTGTGGAAGTACAATAGGAGAATCTTCAATTTGGTTTTTTGTAGGAGTTCTCTCTAACTGCAAACTTAATATAAGAAAAACGTCTCTACACATACGTGTCATGTAGACATATAAAAGCTTCTTATGTTAAACCAAGCTAAAATCTCTGGTCACATTTGTTCCCCCCATCACTTGTGACAGAGTTCTTGTTAATGATAACATTCAAAGAAAGATAGTTACATACTCCTAGCTGAGTTCTGATAATAGTAGTCCCCAAGTGTCCTTGTTCTGTGAGGTTTCTTATTTCATTCTTTTCACTCAATTTTTTTCAAGATGTATTCGATATTCATCTAGTATTTATTCATTCTCATTTCCTTTAGCAAATGTCCCAGACTTTGGCTTGACTGACTCTTGTAATTCAAAATCATATCTACTTATTGATATTATAACTTGGAAGGATCAAATATCCATTTTAGCCCAAGCTTCTACAAAAGCAGCAGCAGCATTGCCAAAGCTGAATATGAATTAATAAAAGAGAGCATACTATCTATAACCAAATTGGACTCTATTCTATTGTCAATAAGATTATACATCTGGATATTCATTCTAATCTTTCATTCTTACATTATGTGCCTGTGAGACACTGCCTGTGAGGCAGCTGAAGCTAATCCTCAGATTATCTAATGAATGAATAGATATTACTGGAACATGGACTATGCAAAAAAGAAAATATATTACCATTCTTCATTTTCATATTTCAAAGTCTCATCTTTCTCTAGAAATAATCTAGCATCAATATCCTTGTTTTTCAAATACATTTCTTCATATTTGGTTGACAAATCTTCAACCTTAAGTTGAAAGAAAAATAGATTCATACTGAAAATGTACTATTCATCTATGATACATTTATATGTAATTTATACATTTTTTAGAAAATGTTGTTTATACTCTATTTATTTACTCCATTTTTTAATAAAAGTTATCATCTAATGCAGTGGTTTTTACACTGTGGGAAATTATTACTAAAGGAATAATATGGGTATATTCTGGGGGTAATTGAGTGATTTATATTTTTTTGTTTTTGAGTCCAGGATCCTATTTTGGAAACCTATCAGAAAAGGGGTAATTGGGTAAAACAGTTTAAGAACCACATGACATGTGACATTCAAATACCTCTACATTAAGAAAAAAGTATTAATAAACTGGTAAGTAGCATTTCACTATTAGAAAAGTCTATCAAGGGACAAATTTCTAATGATCAAAATCAAATCAAGAATTCATAATGGCAAACTGATTTTCAAATTCATTTAGGTTTACCTCCTGAAGTCTTCTGAAAGTTGTAATGCCCATTGAATTCAGAAATGGAATAAAGCTAGTAAAGTAAACATTTTTCACCTAAAATTATAAAAGAGCATCAGTGTCATTTTTCATGCTTAAAATGGTATTAAAATATATGTGGTTTATTACTATAATTTAGTAGCATGAAGACATTGCTACATCTGAGACTTATTATCTAGAATTACATTTAGTTTAGCATGAATTCCTATAAAAACATATGGTTTAGGACATACCATTTGCATGAACTGTTCTAAGCAGATTGATCAGCATCCTAAGTTTTGACCATAAAAAGAGACTAATCATCATCTTTTTCTGCAATACCTTCTGTTATTTTACCACCTGAAAACTAAATTCACTGCATGTCTCAGGATTAGCTTTACTGATTCTATTACAAAGAAATGACAGCAAAGAACAAAGAGGAGAAGGAAGATGTGTTTGACATGTTTGCTGACTTGAGTTATTTGTAAAAAAAAAAAAAATAGAAGTGGGATGTAAATAAATATATAACTAAACTTAAAAATCATGGAATTTGAAAAAAAATGTATAATTAAGATATAGGCTGCAGAAATTTCCCCAAAAAGTTGAATATTCACGACCTTCATGAAGTTAACTATTCATTAAAATATAAACAACAGGGCGGAAACATGTCAGCTTAAAAATCCAGAAATGAACACACTTTTTATTATGTGGACCCTAGCAATTTCCAGGATCTTAATGGGATATGAGAAGAAACTTTCCAAGACAGCCTTCAGCATACTCTGCTTAATTTCCATTCATATTCCATAGCTGATAAAATATAAAGTCAATTATAATTATCGTAAAATAATTTCAATTTAGCTAGTGAAATCCTAAGAGATTTATTTTTATTTAGGATTAGCATTTGGGTGCTTGTTAATACATAAATTAATCATGGAACACTATTACTTTAGATGACATTACATAAAAGACAAAACATTCTACAAGTACTCTTTGACTTATAACAAATGAGACCAGAATTTTGAATGCGAAACAATGTAATTGTAAAACTATTCATCAAGTCATTGGATCCAACTTTAAGACCATTTTTACCATAATAAAAAATATGAGGGAGGATTGGAGAGGGTGCACAAGGATGTGGGAAGATATGTGAGAAGCATAGGTTAGGAAAAGTACACAAGAGGTGGGCCAGGGTGTATGCAGAAGACACCATGTAAACTGGGAAGTGTACATGGATGTGTGGTGTAGGTGAAGGAGGGTGCACAAGTGGCTGATTAGCATGAGCCCAGAAAAACTAGGGAAAGCTGTGTGGGCGGGTGAGTGGGAGGGAAAGAACCACCAATTGAAGAACAACCAGATTGTGAGTGTTCTGGGACAGCTGGACCAGGCATAGCACCCATTCATTCAGTGCTGCTCTCACTTGGAATGGTCACCAACCAAATGGTTGTAGGACTATTTGTTTGTTTCTTTTTTCATTTTTTTGTATTTCTTTCAATAAAACTTGGTAAGATAAATTAAAAATTAAAAATATTTTGCATTAAAAATACAAAATTATAAAAATTCTACTCTCACCTCATCCAAATTACAATCATACTCTTTACAGAGCTCTTCAATAACCTTGATGTCTGTATCAATTTTTGATGTTCTTGCACTTTTATTCTGACCTTGTCTACTTGTTCCAGACGATACTGCAATTATAGATTCTATGGGGGAAAAAGCCAATCATTTGCTTATTGTAAAGGATTACTTCAAAGCAATAAACAAAATTTAAAAAGTGTTTTTAAGTATACAAAAAGGATTTGTTTACTAGATCAGAAATTGTCAGGCACGAACAGATAGATCCACACATGTTTAAGCCCTCCTCCTTGCCAGGCCCAGTGCTTCCCAAAAGAACTATTACATGTGAGACAGTGGGGTATATAGATTATATTATATAGAGTTTTGGCCACACACCAAGAAAATCTAGTACATTTTCAACCACAGGAGCCTAATGAATGGGCTGGTTGCTCTTAGCTTAGCCTTCTTTATAGGATTGTTGCTGTGGGAAAAATGCGAAAAGGGAGTATACCATCTTAAGCTCTTGAAGGAAAGTATAAAACCAGTAGTGGTAGCTGGCCTAAGTTGTAGAACCAATAGTGACCGCTGGCTGGCCACGCCCCCGAACAGGTCCACCTGCCTGGATGCTCGCCCTGCCTCGCCTTTGCCATGTGCATCCATTGCCTCCTCCTGCCTACACACAGGTAAGCACTACAACAGGGATGGTGGCAGGGTGGCGGCAGAAGAAGAGGGCGGCAGCAGGAGAGGGCAGTGGTGGTGGTGGCAGCGGCAGGCAGTGCCCCTGTCCTCATCCCAGCCACGGCGGCAACAGCGGTGGCAGGGCGCCCCGAAATTCCCAGGGAGTTTTCCCACGCAACTTTGGCCAGAATACGGTGAGCCCCAACCCCAAAAGCCGGCAAGGTCCCCAGCGTCGCAGGGCAATCGGCACCGCCTCTACCAAAGGTTGCCTGCCCTTCAGGTGTAGTGCTCACACCGGCTGCCTGTAATCTGCAGTTTACTCATGAGCACCATGCTCACGAATAAATGTGCTCATGAGTAAACTGAAGATTAGAGGCAGCCGGCAGATCCTGGCTTGCTCGCTCGGCTCTCGCCTCCCAGAGCTTGCAGGCAGCGAATGAAACCACCACCACCTGGCTCCGTGCATCAAGCAGGCCAAGCAGCAACAGGAAGAGCACGGACTTCAGAAGGAAGTGGCTGCCAGCGATGCCCTCAGGTAAAGATGTGATCAGGGAGGCTCGATCCCATTTAGGAGACTCAGTTTATTCGTGAGCACCATTAGCCTTTCTCCCTGCCTCTCTTGGCAATGTTGCTCACGAATAAACTGCAACTAGATCTCCCATGTGTTGCACCCCTCCCTCCCAGCCTCTGCCCACGCCTCTGTACCCCAGCTGGGACAGGGTCAGCCTGGAAATCTGAGCACCTGAAATGGCATAGAGGCGCAGGCGAAGGCTGGGAGGGGGGTGCAACATGTGGGACAAGATCCGGCCATCCCTGCGGCCCCGCTCAGCACACCAGCAGGAGCAGGGTGCTGTGGCTGCAACTGCGGGAAAGGCCTGTCAGGGGTGACAAGGGGTGCTCCTCCTGCGGCTGTCAAAGCAGCTGTCCGAGCGAGCTGCTCCCTGCCTCCCCAGGCCAGGCACGCAGCTCACGCCAGACCAAAGCTGAAGCCGCCATCTACTCCATTTGTCCGCCCGGCGTCAGTCACGGCTGAAAGCTTTTTTGCCAGCTGGACGCCGAAAAGTTCTCCTTTTAAAAGCCTCCAGTGATGGAGCATTAGGATTCAACCTGCACTTTAACCAACCAACCCAGCAGGCTCTGAGGTTCCAAGGCTGCAGACGCCTGGGGAATGGGGGAAAATGCTGACCAACTGCCTCCTCCCAAAGCAACCTCAGAAATGTTTAAGCTTGTCTGGAGAGGCTTTTTTAAAAAAAAAAAAAAACCCTGAAAAAGGCCGCAAGATCCAGACATGCCAGTCCCTGGTAAGATTCACATCTTGTGGCCCGCCCCGCCCCATCTTCTGCCCCACCTGCCACCCCCAAATTACACCCCACTGCGAGTGTCTCTCCGCCGTTGTGAGCAGGGAAAAACCTTGCACAGTAAAGAACAACTTCTCGTGAGTGTGAGGCAAACTTCACACAACTGCTGAGAGATGCTTGCAGTGGGGGGCAAATTTGCGGTAGCAGGTGGGGCAGGGGATGGGGCGGGGGACGCCGCAAAATGCATGACTGGAAACTCCGGATCGTGCGGTTTTGGGTTTTCCCCAAAAATCCCACCTCTCCAGACCTTGCACAGTAAAGAAAAACTTCTCAGAGTGCCTTGCACTCACGAGAAGTTGTTCTTTACTGTGCAACAGCCGGGAGTTGTTCCTAGGCTGCAGGTGCCTGAGGAGGGGGAGAACCCTGCCTGACTCCCCTCCCAAAGCAAATTTTCAAGCTTGTCTGGAGAGGCGATTTTTTTTTAACAAAACCCAAAAAAGCCACAAGGTCAAGGCTGCCAGTCTCTGGTAGGATGTGCATTTCGCGGCCTGCCCCGCCCCAACTGCTACCCCCAAGTTGCACTCCACTGCGAGCATCTCTCAGCCATTGTGTGCAGGGAAAAACCTTGCACAGTAAAGAAAAACTTCCAAGAGTGCGAGAAGTTAATTGCCTCACACTCACAAGTTTTTATTTACTGTGCAAGGTTTTTTTCTTCCACACAATGGCTGAGAGACGCGACAGAGTTGCCAGACTCTGGTAAGATGTGCATCTCGCAGTGGGGTGCAATTTGGGGGTAGCAGGTGGGGCTGGGCGGGGCCACTAAAGAAGGGGAAACAGGGGCAGGAGTAAATAGGTAAAAATTTCAAAAAAATTCCTACCTTTTCCTGTGGCCATAACTTGGTGGGGGGAGGTTGTGTGACTGAGTGGGCATGGACGTGAGTGATGTCAAGTTGGTCATATCCACTCAGTCATATGCACGCCCAACTAGCCATGCCCACTGAACCGGTAGTGAAAATTTTTGAAACCCACCACTGAGTTAAATGTATTGTTAAATATAAAGATTTAAAAGCTGTCCAGAGTAGCTTCAAAACAAGATGGGCGGCAAATAAATTTAATAAATAATCAAATAATTTAATGTTAATCAGGTACTACTTGATTAACAACCACAACTGAGCCCAAAATTTCTGTTGCTAAGTGAGACAGTTGTTAAGTTTTGCGCCATTTTACAACCTTTCTTTGTTGTAAATACGAATAAATATGAACCGTTGCCAAGCATCCCAATTTTGTTCACATGACAATGGGGATGCTGCAATGGTCTTAAGTGTGAAAAGCGTTCACAAGTCACTTTTTTCAGTGCCGTTGTAACTTCAAACGGTCACTAAGCGAATGATTGTTAATCGAGGATTATCTGTAAATAAAAATAAATGTTTTCAGAGATATATTAACAAGTGAGGTATTTGTGGCCTTCTGAATATTGACTTTTGAATTACCATCAGCTGTATCTCCAATACTTTAATATTATGATGCAGTAGCAACTTCAGACCAATCTTTGATTGGCCGTCCCTATATAAATCAAAACATGATATTCCAGCATTTTTAAGACTAGTTTACAAAATACAAGTATATCTTCCATTCTGTAATGTGAATATAAAACATTTGTTTCAGTTTTAGTTCTGGAAAAATAAATATAGGAATGTGTATTCGCTTTACATTTGGTAATGTCTTTCCAGTTGTTTTTCCAGTTTTTATAATCACCATTAGAATTATAAAGAGCTGTAAAAGAAATGAACAAATAACTTTTTGTCCAGCATGAGAAAAATATTATTCTAAGCCAGTTGCATAGACTAAAATAAAATAATTCACATACAATAATTCATTAATTTTCAGAATTTTCCCAAGCATGATTCAAATTTAAACATTTCTATTTGTGCCTGCTCATTTAGATCATTATATGAAAAAGTGTTATATTGCAATTAGATAGGCAAAGAATGTCAGAACCTGGGAATAGAATTAAAAGACTCAGCCTAAAATTTTTATGTAGCCACAAGCAGACTAAGTCAGCACCCTTAAATTCAGATGATCTTATCTTACTCCCAGAAGATGCTGTTAGATGAGAATATTCCTGTGCATCAACATGAGTAGCAACAAATCAGTTTAATTAGACTATGTATGGATCTGATCTTTTGTACCTGTCACAAATGAGTTAGAAGTAGAAGAAAGTGATTGTTGAAATGAAAACACAGCTATGAAATGTATAAGGCAAGATACCATCTTTTGAATTGTTATAATTATTTTAATATAGACATTATTATATTGTTAATGAAACATATTAAATCCTTACTATAAGGTTCTTTAAGTAGTGCAGGGGGTAATTGTCTGGTACAATAATCAAAAACACACAGCAGAAGCTGGAAAGAGATAACCAAATCATCTTCCATCTGCAGTATTTTTCCTGAAATATTAAATAAAAATATTTGTGCTGAGTATAAATCTTTAGAAATCAAGACTTTTTCTTTTAAAATGTTCATCAAAGCCATTATAAAATAATTATTTGCTCCTTTTCTCCTGTACCCCTAGTTCAGAGGAAGCTGTAAAATTCATAAAATGTTAGTAATAGTTTGGTCTAATGCAGTGGTTCCCAAACTTGGCAACTTTAAGACTTTAAGCTCTGCTGGCTGGAGAATTCTGGGAATTGAAGTCCATAAGTCTTAAAGTTGCCAAGTTTGGGAACCACTGGTCTAATGCAAGGGTCTGCAAAATTAAACATTCAGAGAGCCATTTGGACCCATTTCCCACAGAAAACACCAGGAGCCATAAAACCTGGGTAGGCATGGCCAATTTGACATCACTCACTCCCACCTATGTAAAATGAAGGTCGGTCTCAGTCTCTTTCTCTTCCTCTCTTTTCCTCTCTCTTTCCCACCCTCTCTCACTGTCTCTCTCTCTCTCTCTCTCTTCCTTTTTCTTTCTCTCTCTCTCTTTCTTTCTCTTTCCCTCTCTCCCCTCCCACACGTGGCTCCAGAGCCAAAGGCTGCTGACACCCAGCCTAGGGGTTAATGCTAGAAAATGGTAGACCCTAAGTTCTAATTCCATCTTAGCTATGAAAGCCAACTGGGTGACCTTGGGCCAGTCACTCTTTCTCAGCCCAACTCACTTCACAGGGTTATTGTGGGGAAAACAGGAGGATGGTGTGCTGGATATGTTTGCGGCTTTATTTGTAAAAATAATATATGGGATAGAAATAAATAAAAAATAAGTAGAGGAATATGGAATTTCAGCTGGTACAGATATTAAATATATTCCTCTTTCTTTTGCTCAGATAAATTGATAAGATAAACTTTACTCAGTCATACCAGAATAACTATGCCATTATAATGCATTTTTAAAATGTTGGATTGGAATAGAGAAACTGAAGTTCAAGTTCCACTATGAATGACACATGGTAAGTCATTTTCTTGTTGCCACACATTTTTATTATAGAAATTATATGAGGAGAGACTATCACAATCCTTTGAGATATCAGAATAAAAATAAGTTTTAAATATTCTATAATATACCACTCAATAATATTAACGTTTACTTGTTTTTATTGCCTTGAAACAATATAAAACCAAAAAGTCCCCCAAATACTTCATAAATCAAACCATTATTTCAATTATAAACACAATTTGAAATGAAGTAAATTGCATGTAATAATAAATATGATTTAAACATACTTACCTTTTGCCAAAAGAAACATGATCCAGCAGTTTTTTATAAATAAGCAAGAACTTATTTCAGCACAAGTTCTACAAATAAAACAGTAAGTTTACACATTTGACCTTTTAAAACTGTTAGGAATATAATCTAATGGTTGGGTTGGCAATATATAAATCATGTAACAATCCTATACCTGTTTCTTTAAATCGTACTGTAAATGTGATTGATTGCTCTTTTCCTCAATCAGCCATAAGAGGGAGCCAGAATAACTGTTTGTTAGATGCTGGCTGATCTGATCTGAGTGTTTTGGAAGCTGGCTGTTAGAAAGTGCTGTGAGCTATTGTAAGTTTTGCAACTGCTAGCAAACTTTGAGTACCGGACTGTTTGTAGGACTATGTTATTTGGATTATCCCTTAACTGAAAGACATTGATGACTGACTGTCTTATCCGTGTATGACTTGGACTGTTTGATGTACTCTGATACCTCTATTTCCACGAAAGTAAAAGCTTATTTAAACTGCAGTGTCTCTGTATGCTGGTTTGTGTGTTCTCCAACACAACTCTCACAACGCTTCTCTGAACATACTCGTTTTCCCAACAGGGAGCTTACATAACAAAAACAATTGCAAATATAGTTGCATAGACCTTTTCAGTCAAATAAAATAGTTAAATAGGAACATTTTGTTTACATTTTTAGGAAAAATGTTAACATAACACTACATCAATGAAAGTAAAACAACATGATTGCATAAGGAAAGATGGAATGTTTATTTTTGCAATTGAAAAATAATAACTTTATATATATATTTAATTTGCATTATTATCATTACTATCAGTATATGTGTTATTCTTCTGTGTGTTGCTTGGGGAATCCAAGCATGGGTTAACTTTGTCCATTAGCCTTGAGACTGAGTTATGCAAATTGCTGGCCACGCCTCCTCTGACTGGACTGGTTCAGTTTTTTAACTCTGTCCAGCCTAAAGAGACGCAAAATTATTCTCTCTGGGTTACTAGACAAATTCATCATTATTATTATTATTCAGTTTGGATTCCCTTCACCAGCTTGAGCTCGGCAGCCCTTTCGTGGCGCCAACAACCGGTCTTTTCCTAGGTACCGGTGACTCACTAGAGGGTGGCCCTATTGGCGGACGCTTAACCACCTTCGTCCGCCAATGGGAAACCATAACCTCAGACACCTGGGCTCTTCAGACCGTGAGGCTGGGCCTCACTCTGGAGTTCCTGGCCATTCCCCCGAGACATTTCATCAAATGCCCAGTGCCCAGGTGCCAGGTAAAGTGGTGCCTGATGGACACAGAAATCCAGCATCTCATTTCCATCAGAGCAATAGAACAAGTGCCAAGGGGGCAGGAGGGTCTAGGTTTCTATTACATACCCTTCCTAGTCCCCAAAACATCGGGAGGATGGCGGGCCATCCTAAATTTGAAACAGCTGAATTTCTACCTAAAGTACCAAAAATTCAAAATGCAATCACTCAAGAGTATTCTGGCGAGCATTCGCCAAGGTGATCTTCTCACCTCCATCGACATCAAGGAGGCATACTTACACATGCCAATACATCCAGCCCATCGAAGGTTTCTGCGCTTCCACTTCGCGGGGCGTCATTTCCAGTACTGCGCCTTACCATTTGGCCTATCATCGGCCCCACAGACCTTCACCAAACTGCTAGCAGTGATCGCAGCCTCACTGAGGTCAGTTCCCGTAAGAGTCAATTATCTAGACGACATCTTAGTCTTATCATCTTCCCAGGCCCAGGCTTGTCACAACCTACAGCTGACGATCGACACCCTGCAGGATCATGGATTTGTACTGAACTTTCCAAAGAGCCACCTGCACCCGTCCATGTCTCTTCTGCATCTCAGAACAGTCATCAATTCAGAGACTTGAGACAGTAGAGTCTGCGGTCCCTTGTGAGTCAAGTGTTCAATCAGAGGTTACCTTCCCTCGCAGTATTGTCCCAACTTCTAGGGAAGATGATATCTTGCGTAGATGTTGTTCCTTGGGCAAGGTTCCACGCACAACCACTGCAGTGGTATCTCCTCCCATTCCAAAGGGCTCACACCAGTCACTCTCAGGCCAGGGTTCGCTTACCGACCAAAGTGTCACTGTCGCGCTGTTGGTGGATGTCATCCCGCATCTTCAAGGGATGCCTCTTCAAGGAACCGGAGCGGATTGTAGTTACAACGGATGCGAGCCAATTCGGGTGGTGGGCCCATGCCCTGGACCGAATGGCACAGGGTCATTGGGCTGTCCAGGAGCTAAGCAACAGCATCAATCGGCTGGAGCTACGGGCTATCCGCTTAGCCCTCCAAGAGTTTCGAGACCTGGTTACATCCAACAATGTGTTGATCACTGTTCCTTCTAAGGTGCATGGCAGTTTCTAACTGCCGCGCAGTGATTTCTGTCACAGGCTCCGGAAGCTGAGGGGCCTCAGAAAATCTAGGGTTAGCATAGGCGCGGGGACGGTGACAGGAGCCTACACAGCACAGCCGGTTTCCTAGGACCTCCTAGGCGCCGGCTGCGCTGCTCATTACCGTCAGTCGCCCCGTGTTCAGCAAAGCAAACGCAGGGAAGTCCTTTGCAGGCGGCTAGAACTGGCTACTCACAAAGGATCTCCCCAGACTTGTTTTGATGAGCATGGAGCGACTGATGGTAGTTTGCGTCGGCTGCGGCCGCTCAAACTAGCATTAGTCGTCCCGTGTTCAGCAAAGCAAGCCCGGGGAGGTCCTTTGTGGGCGGCCAATCCTAGCCGCTTGCGCCTGGCTCTGCGGCTGAAATGAACCCCCAAAGCCCCTGCCGCCACTCCTCCAACAGCACTGCCGGATTTGCCGCCCGACACTGCGGCTGAGGTGAAGCCGCCAAAGCTCCCACCAGCACCCCTGCCCATGGCAGTGGTGCCTCCACCTCCACGCGGAGCACCTGAGCTGAGCCCCGCGTTATCCCTCCCCCTTCCTCCTCCGTCATGCTTTTGAGGAGCCATGAGGCCGCGGGAGCCAGGCTGAGGCATTCTTTGGACGTGCTGCAAAGGGTAGCTTCTTCGGCTACAGCACCAGACCAGCCTCGCTCCCGCCCCTGAAGTCTAATGCTTTGGCGTGTCCTGTGCTTGGATTCCCCAAACAGCGCACAGAATGACCGTTGACTTACCTGAACGGTCCTTCTATGTGCGCTGTGAGGGGAATCCAACCCCACCTTCGGCTTCGGCTGTTCTGGGCCTGGACTTCCATTTTTCCTATGACATTCTGACTTACCTTGACTTCTAGACTTATTTTGTTTCTCTCAAGCCGGCTGATTCTTCGTGCAAAACTGAACCAGTCCAGTCAGAGGAGGCGTGGCCAGTAATTTGCATAATTCAGTCTCAAGGCTAATGGACAAAGTTAACCCATGCTTGGATTCCCCTCGCGGCGCACATAGAAGGACCGTTAAGGTAAGTCAACGGTCGTTTTTTCTTTCTTGTCTTTCGTAAAATGTGCCCAGACAATACACTGTATTTAAAATATTGATATATAAATAAATAAAAACTTGACACATACTGTACAAAAAAAAAAAGAACTCATAAAAATTCAAGATAGGAGCAATAGTTTTCATTTTCTTGTACCATCAACTTGGATGAATAGCTATACTTCTTAGTTTATCTTCTGAATTTATTTCAAGATATCTAATTATGGTAATAGTATTTCTTAAAGTTATTCTTACTTCTCCATCACTAATTGCAAAGGTAACATTTAAAATCAGATTCTTTGTCATTTAAAGAAAACATCAGCTAACAACCCTATACTTATCTGCTCATTCATTTGTCCTTACCCTGAATATTTGAAATAATAAGTTTTATAATAATAACATTAACCATTTTTATTCTATGAAAACAAACTTACTGATCACTGGGCTTGTCAATGCAAATAATTTCGCAAGTCCTAAAAACAACAGAAATGAACACATCTGGTTATAAAATTTGAAATTACACCTTAATATACCATAATTTTCAGAGTATAAGGCGCACCTTAATTTGGGGAGAGTAAAACAAGAAAAAAAGTTTCTGCCTCTGCCTACCAGCATCCATCAATATAAATCTGGCTAGCATCCTTGCAGCAAACAGCGGGTGGAATACTGCCAATCAGCTGTTCCAGGCTGCAGGGATTGCGACACACCACCACCGCCTCTGTGCTTCGCATTTTCAAGTGGTTCCAGGCAGTGGAGATCCTCACTTCCACTTGTTTTGATAACGATCTTTTTATCCATTTAAAACAAACCCTATCAAACTATTCTATTTAACTGGAGAGGGTGGGGTGGAGTATGATTTTCATGGGGGCAGAAGGACTTGGCACCAAAGGCTCCACTCCCGAGATGTCCCATTTTCCTACTTATAACCGTAGGCATTGAAAGCCTGGCTTTCTTGCAGCAAGCCCGATAGAGATGCAGCACTTTAGTCCTTCTGGATGCTGCCATCTCATAAACACGTTGCCAAGCTTCCCAGCAAGCCCGCTACACCCGAAGGGACTCTGAGGAGCATGGGAGTCAGGATTCGGTTGACGAAGCAGGCACTGCGCAGGAGGCAGTTGCCGTGATCTTCATTTCAGAACTGCTGCCTTCTGCACGTCCGGTTGAAGATCCACCACCCTTTTCCTTACATTCATACAATAGAACGAGTTTATTATCATGACAGCCATTCGAGTGGAAGGTGAACTGCCTCCGCTTCTGATTGTGCTCCATCTGGATGGGGAAGCTGCCACTGCTGGGTTCCCCCCCTCCCCTGCCGCTGGCTGCTTTGCCTTTGTCCACGCATGGTGGGGAAGAGCTCAGAGGGGAGCTCGGGGGGAGGGGTGGAAAGAGAGTGGAATGGGGGATCCATCCCCCCAATCCTGTTCAAGCGGTCCTTGCAGGCCAGTTGTCAGGGGAGTGATCCATGTGGTTCTCCTATCAGAAAACATTGTAATGGGAAAAGTAGGGAGGGGAATCCTCCAGCTGTGAAACCTGTACTTGGTGATAGGAGCCAAAGCACACCAGGTTTTTGGTATCAAGAAGAAAGCTTTTTCGGATGGCAGCTCCACTATTCCCTTCCCGATTACAAAAGCTTTTCTTCTGTCTAATACTCTGAAAAATACGGTATTTATAATAGCTTAGAAGAGATGGTTTTCCTGTGGGGGATAATCAGAACTGATTATAGTAGCAAAAGTAATTTTAGTGAAATTGGGCTGATGCACCTCAGGATTCATAATTCAACAGGAAGGACCCTTGCTGACTATGTTCTTGAGGTGATCTGGCAGTCCTCAGAGCATAAGAAAAAAAGTTATAAACATTTAGCTGTTATCAAACTAAAAAAAAGCAAAACTCTAACTTATTACATCTCATATTACATCCATCAATGTATGTTCATGTTAAAATATTTTTAAACCACTTATTTAAAAATTAAGTGATGAACAATATAAAATAATAAAACTCATAGTAAAAATATTATATTATAAAAAGAATATAATAAAACCAACATTCACTATCAGAGAACCTAGTATGTATTTAGGATGGTTAGTGTCCCAGGGTAATGCAATCACTTTTTGTGATCTTCTGAGAAGTCAATGGGAAAGCCACATTCACTTAAGAACCATGCTGCTAGCTTAACACTGCAGTGATTCACTTAACAATGTGACAAGAAAGGTAGTAAAATGGGACAAAACTCACAACTAGATTTTAGAAAAAGCTGGTATGGTTATACTCCACTCAGTATTAAGGATGCAGCTGTCGAGGTAGTCAACACTATTAAATATCTGGGGGTGCAGATAACTAGCAATCTGAACTGGTCTTTCTACATGTCATCCTTAGTGAAGTGTGCAAACCAGCATCTGCATTTCCTGCATCAGATGAGGAGAGCACATCTTTCTCCCCCTCTCCTGGCCACTTTTTACAGAGGCACGATTGAAAGTGTTTTAATAAACTGCATCACTGTTTGGCTTGGTGGCAGCAGTGCCTCAGATAGAAAATCCATACAGAGTGGTAAGGACAGCCAAGATTATTATAGGAAGCTCACTTCCTGTTACTCAGGATACTGCTTATAAACACTATGTGTTTAGAGCGCAAAGCATTGTTAGAGACCCCACACACCCACTTCACAGTCAGTTTCTGTTGCTCTCCTCTGGGCGGATGTTTCCAAGTATTTCTAACAAGACTACCAGATTCTGTAACTGCTTTGTTCCCTATGCCATCCATCTGATAAACTAGCAAGATTTGTTTTTCTCACCATGCACATATATACATCCGAACTAGACTGTGTTGTTTCTCTGTGTCATATAAAATATTTGGGTATATGCATAATTTTGCATTTATTTATTTTGTCATGTTTATATAGTGTATATTGGAGGTGGTGAGTGATCCTTTGAGAGCTGTATGCAATGAAATTTCATTTTAATGTATGCCAATTAGTATACATTCAAAATGACAATAAAGTTATTGTATCTAACTGTCCTGCTTACCAACAGAAATTTTGGGCTCAACTGGGATCATAGGTTGAGGACTACTTGTATTTGGGTAGCCTATAGACTATCAGTATGTGAAAACTTTAATTACTGATTGACTATGTATGGAATGGATATCTGTTTCTGCTCTGACCACAGGAGCTGGTATGTGTTGTCAGTTTCTTAAGAAATAGGTCTCTACTTGTTCAAGTAAGGTGGCCAAAATTCCACACCATAAGTCAACATTTGGGTTATTTTTGCCCTGAATGCTTTCTCTATGGGGGTCAAGGTATCTGGGTATAGTTAAACAGTTTATATAGTCTTTTAGTAGTTAGTACTTATTTTATTTTTAACCCCAAAGGGCAAAAAAACTTGGAAATCAGAAATACCCCTTATAATGTTTTCTTCTTCAAATATACATTAGATGGTGAACAAGTCAGAAAGTTCAGGATTAAGCTACAAGTTTCCTTTTTTAACAATTGTTAATAGTACAAAAGTGAAATAATAATGTGATTCCTGGTTCTGATTCAAACAACAACCTTTAAATTTCACAGCAATAATATTAAAAACATTTGTCCTAATTTTCTTACCAGCAATTATAAATAAAGCTATTTCATAACATATATTTAAGTATTGCTTAAGCATAAACTCCTTTTTAAAGAAATCTAAATTTCAAAATGCAATAGATAATGAATATTTTACCTTGTAAACTTTTGGTAGAGTACTAAGAGTACATCATATTTCCTTTGCAGACGTGATATAGTACAGTCCATTTTAGCACTAATTGTATCCATGTTGACATCTATTTCTTTAATCAAGTGCAGAAATTTGCATACACTGCAAGAAAAATAGAAAGAGAGCAACCAAATCATTCATTTCTAACGTTTACTAAATTAAATTTTCCCATTCCTATATTATATTCCATATTATAACAGTGACTTTGTTTTCATGTCTGATATTTTCTGTTAGTATACTATCTGTCTCATGTCTGATGTTTTCACACCCTAACAAATATAATTACAGTAAAATCTCCATAGTTGACCATCTCCCTAAATTAACCTAATTTTCGTAGACTGGGCATACACTATATATGCACAATAGAAAACCAACCTCTCTATATAATCCAATTCTGTAAATTGTATCTTGACCACCTGGAGCATGACACACAATAATATTAATTTACTCAACTTGACCTGTTGAGTCCAGTCTGCACCAAGGCAAGTAAAGTTAAATGCAGAATTGGTAGCAATGAATTTCTTTCAAGACTATCAAAGAATACAATATTTTGGACTTTGATTCATCAGTTTAACAATGATAATTATGGATTCATTTCATAATACAAATTGCACAGTCTTTTTTTTTTTGCACTTCATTTTTTTTCCTTTTTCCGGATCAATAAAAAATATCCAATGATAAAATAAAACAAATACACACATAACACAGACATATCTGAGCCATTAAACTACATCAGAAATTCAACCTCTTGAGCAAGGCATAATCAAAACATTCAAAATGCACTACTGAGCCCAGCTTCTGCAGTGGGTCATTTCTAAAATTCAAAACTATGGTTCGTGTGCAGAAGCAAAATTATCTGTTTCATCAGTTACTGCTCTAGATGCAATTCTCTGGATTTTTTCTGCTTGGAATAAAGTTCAGCCTGAAACAATACAGAAGTGCTTCAAGAAAGCTGGATTTGTTACAACCCAAGGGCAAGATGTTGCAGCCCTGCTAGACAGTCTACCTCCCATGGTGGAATTCGAGGGAGTAGATTTTGAAGATTCTGTTGCAATGGATGACGATGTGGTAATCCGCAATGAATCTGACCCAGAAGCAATTTTCCAATCAGTATTGACCAAGGTACAACCCAGTGGAAAAGTGCTGGAAGCAGCTGATGAAGCAGAAGAATTAAGTGAGGAATTAAATATTCTGAAAGAAGAGGATGTCAGTCATTTGATAATGCAGTTAAAGTCATTTCCGTGGAAAAATGCCCAGGTATGGTGAATGGTATAACTAGCACTGAGAGTGCTTTCTCCTCTTACCTTCATAAAGAGTAAGAAACAGACTAAAATTGACTTTTTTTCAGAAAGAATGAACAAATCATGACAATACATACTTAAATGTATTGATTTTGTATGATACAGTGTTGTATGAATTAATTTCCTGTGTTTTCACTATGTGTGTTTCTGTATGACATTCTCTAATAAAAGCTGTATAATAAAATGAGGCGTGTCTACATATCAGTACAGTCGTTCCATATGTTGACCACTTTCCTTCAATCCCTTGGGTGGTCAACTTTCAGAAGGTTTATTGTATATTATACAGTTCTTCAACCAAGATAAATAACAATTAAGAGTAATTTTTGTTAAATCCAACTTTCCCTAAGTTCAACATTCTTCCACCAAGGCAAGTGTAGTAAAATCTTTATAAATGATCCTACTTGCTCATGGGGTGAGGAGGAAGTTGAAACCATCTCAGACATATTACATTATAAATTCTATAGGGACATTAGATTTATTTTCATTTTGCTCCTAATAGAATTCCCTGGGAGACTATATATATTTTAATATATATACCAATTAAGGTTTGTAATTAGTGTCACAACCCCTGGTATGCCCAAATATGGGAAGAAGCAGACTGCTTCCATTCTCTGTCTATCGGCTCGTCACAAGAGACCATCCAGACAGAAACCCAATATTTTTACTGTTGCTCTTTTTACATTTGTGTTGTATTTGTGCTGATAAATAAACAACACAATTAAGGTTTAGATCTACATTATCTGGATTATAAGTATAAGTAAGTATAAGTATTATCTTTATTGCCATTGTACTTAAATACAACGAAATTGGTTTTAACTTCACTGGTGCAAAATTATAAGAAACAAAAAAAGAAAAAGAAAAAAAACTAGTGTGTGCATGGAGTGATTGTGGTTGTATTTAAAAGTCTCACAACCCACGGATAGAAACTATCTTTAAACCTGTTTGTTCGGATGGCTATACTTTCATGCCTTCTGCCTGATGGTAGAAGTGCAAAGAGACACTGACCAGGGTGTGAATCATCTCTGAGTATCTTCCTTACTCTGCTAAAGCAGCAAGATCTGGCGATGTCATCCAGTGGTGTCAGAAGGCAACCAATGGTTTCTTGTGCCAAATTGATCACTCTCTGTAGTGCCTTCCTGTCCGCAGCTGTTAAACCAGCATACCATACTGTAATACGATATGTGGGGGCTCTTTCTATGGTGGACCGATAGAAAGAGGTCATCAGCCGTTGTTCCACCTGATTTATATAGATGTATTAATATAGTAATAGAATAATAAATATTATTTTGTGGATTATTTTGTTAGTTGCCATATTATCTATTTTCTTTGCTTTGCTTTTGTACTTTTAAATGTTGCTATTGATTGAATATTACCAATCAACAGAATAATTTTATTATATCAGTCAGTAATGTCTAGCCATAGGGACGTGGTGGCTCAGAGGCTAAGATGCTGAGCTTGAGCAGTTTGAAAGCATGTAAAAATGCAAGTAGAAAAATAGGGACCACCTTTGGCGGGAAGGTAACAGCGTTCCGTGCACCTTCAGCATTTAGTCATGACCATGGTGACATCTTTGGACAGCGCTGGCTCTTTGGCTTTGAAATGGAGATGAGCAGCACCCGCTAGAGTCGGGAACAACTAGCACATATGTGCAAGGGAAACCTTTACCTTTAATGTCTAGCCAAAAAAAGTTAAGTACTTTGCTAGTAGTTGAATTGTGATGATCAAAAAATCCCAGAGCAATAGGTTGAACTTTGAAGTTGAAAAAAATCATCCCATTAGATCAAAAGAAGCAATGGCAGTCAGCTGCTGCACTGATGTAACAGATATGAAGAGGAACTGATTTTGTAGAGTACAGTTGATGAATACAAAGAACTGGAAGTACAGAATTATAAATAAAATTGCTAAAACATGTATCAGAAAGTATGAAACAGTTATTGAAGTTGTGGATATACATGATGCTACAAATCTATAGTGGTGACATCCACAATTTATGATTCAGAGTATAAAGAAAATAAAAGCAGTTTCCTCAAATATCAAATAATCTGTCTTAATATTTTTTCATCCAGAATCATATTTTTCTCTTTTTTCTTTCACTTCTTTTCTTTGCTTCTGTGCTCATGTTTTTACACATCCATTCTTGGTGGTCCTCCAGAATGGCTTGTCCCATGTTTAGAACTTCAAGCCACCTTTGTATCCAGCTCTGATTCTGTCAGAATTTCATCTGTTATATTTTTACATTTATATTCTGTAGAGATTTATCCAAATGAATAAACATCCTGAAATGCTGGCATTCAAAACAAATCTACCAAAATCTAATTCTTCTCCCCACTTACTGTACATCTATCCTATCAGATCCACAGGAGAGTATGCTGCGTGTCCTGTCAACCAGGGAGTTCCACTGGGCAGTACCTAGAAGAAAAGCCTTTTTCTGTGATCCCATCCTATGGAACATCTCCCTGCCCCCAACGCAGAAGAGACTGGCCCCAACCCTGTTGGCCTTTGAGGCCTTTAAAACATTTTTTTTCAATCACATGGCTTTATGACAGGGGTCCCCAATCGCCAGTTCATGGCCCAGTGTTGGGCCACAGTCTATTGGAAATTTGGTTGTGTAAGCAGCAGGCAAGCATGCAAAGTTGGATTTGCACAAGCAGTGTGTGCGTGCGCAAAACCATCCCCTCTCCCCTCCTCCCAGGTCCTCAAAGCCAGAATGGTTGGGACCGCTGCTTTATGACAGTTAGGGTATATTTATGTATATTTGCTACATTTTTACTCATTTTTACTTGTTTTTGTTTTAATTTTAATTGGGTGTTTTACTGTTTTTTATGTACATATTTTGATTGCTTTATGAGGTACGCTACCCACGTTCACTATAAGATGAGTGGCTATATAAATATGATTAACTAAATAAAATAATTACCCAACAGAATGAATAAAAAATGAAAGTAAGGAAAGATGATGTGGAAGATGCTTGGAATAAAATGAAAAGAACTACAGTATGTAAGTGTGCCTTACATAATTCTGTATTACTGAGCAGAATTACTGAAATGGGTGAATGAATAGATTGAAAAGAAGGGAACAACTAAGAAAGTTCTGGTTGGATGGTATTGATAAGATGCTTAAAAGTGATGACTATATTATGGTGATTTATGAGGTCATGTATGAATGAGCAAGCCAATGAGCAGTAGCAAGTATCAAAAGACAGAAAGATATTAAGATGTGTAGTAGTATTAGTTTTTCCTTTTCCTTTATCTCACGCTTTTAATTTCTTTGGCTAACTAGATTTTACCCATTTTTTGGACTCTGCATGCCTTTGTTTATCCTAGAGGGAAACAATGTGAGGGATATGTATAAATGAACAGTTTCTTCAAGAGGCTCAAATAGCAGTGGGAGAGAGGCTAAACAAGATGGTAGAACACTTGAATGTCTTAATCCGGTTTCCCTCAAAATTAGCAATCCTACTACTTTAACATGTAATTTATTAATTACTGATTATGAACACTCATATAGATCATTTAAGGCAATATAAAAGATGCTTCTCTTCATGACTCTAAATAAAATTTATGTATTCTTTAATGTCAAACAGACATAACTATAATTGCATAACTTTACAGATCTATGTGGACACAAACATACCTAGTAAGGGTGTGGCTAGCTGATGAGAGCTAAATAGCTTGAAATAGATCTATACTAGTCTCCCTTTATTTATTTATCAGCACAAATAAAAAAACACAAATATAACAAAGGCAACAGTAAAAATATTGGGTTTCTGTCGTGATGGACTCTTGTGACGAGCCGATTGACAGATGATGGAAGCAGTTAGCTTCCTCCCATAATTGGGGCTTACCAGGTGTTGTAAAAATCTAATAGATACCTTTCACCCTGGCTTCGCTGATAACAGGATAAGAGCCTGTGGCCTAATGGCTAAGATCTCTGCCTGGTGTGCCTAGTATGCCATATAGCCCAGGTTCAAATCCCAGTAAGGGTGTGGCTAGCTGATGAGAGCTAAATAGCTTGAAATAGATCTATACTAGTCTCCCTTTATTTATTTATCAGCACAAATAAAAAAAAAACATACCTAATTTTTAAACATTTCAGAAGTTCTGTAAAAGTGAATGTCATCTCATCCAGGTCAACTGCAGCCATAAAAATGCAGATGCCCCACAATTCTTTTTTTAGCTGGCTCTCCTAGGAAAAAAGGTTAGCTCAGTTGTATTATTTAGAGCTGTAATAAAATGAACAATATCAGATCAAAATTTATGTTCAATATAATTGTTTTACATAGAACTTTTGCAGTTATATTTATATAGTTCATCATCATATATTCTATTATCAAAGTAAGTGGACCAACATCTATCAGTTTATAAAAGGTAATTGCTGTTGCTGTATGTATGGGGAACTCAAAAGAATTTTTAAGCTATTTTTATTTCAAACATAATAATAACTCAGCAATACTTAAGAATGTGCTTTTTAGGATCAATCAAATATTGCATTATTGCAATCAAATTATTGCACCAAAAGAAAAGGGAGATAATAGGAAAAAATGGATGACACTCAGCTATATGTCTCAGCCCATGGTGAGTTAAGTGATGCCATATCCTCCCTCTCGCAGTGCTTGGAGGCTATTAGGGACTGGATGGGGAGCAATGGATTGAAACTAAACGCTGGCAAGACTGAATAGCTCTGGGTTTGGGTTTCTTTGGCCCAAGGAAACTCGCCACCTTTGGCCTTGGATGGCCCTGTGCATAATCTAGGGGTTCTCCTGGACTCTCGACTCCTGCTCAAAGAGCAGGTGACAGTTGTGGGCAGGATGGACTTTGCTCAACTGCGGGTTGTGCACCAGTTACACCCTTTCCTAGACCAACAATACCTACTTGCTGTCACTCATGCCCCAGTCACTTCCCGTCTTGACTATTGCAAAATGCTCTACCTGGGGCTGCCCTTGAAGAGCATCCAGAAGCTCCTGTTGGTGCAAAATGCAGCACCACACATGGTTTTGTGCAGACCTTGGTGTGCACATGTATCACCTCTCCTGCAGGAGCTGCACTGATTGCTGATTTGCTTCCAGGTACAATTCAAGGTTCTGGTTGTCATCTTTAAAGCCCTTCAGGGCTTGGGACCAGGTTATCTGAGGGACCGTCTCTTGCCGGTCACATCTACCTGATGCACCAGAGCGAGAAATCAAACAATGTTGCGGGTCCCATCCCCGAGGGAGATACACCTGGTGGGACCCAGAAGAATGGCTTTCTCTGTGGTGGCTCTGTCTCTCTGGAGCATCATTCCCCCAGAGATTAGAATGGCCCCCACTCTAACACTCTTCTGGAAAGCACTTAAGACCTGGTTCTGCCAGCAGGTCTGGGGAACGCAGAGTGAGATGGAGCCCATTAAATGGCTCGTATGTGTTGTCGCCAGGGCAGGGGGTTATTTTATTATATATGATTCTCTCTTTGATTGGTTTTATATGATGTTTTTATATTTTTGTAAGCTACCTCGAGTCTCCACATGTGAATAGGCGGCAATATAAATCTCCTAAATAAATAAATACAGGTCTACCTATAGATGGGCCTTCTGTTTACATAAGGAAGGATTCAAAGTTATCGAAGTTGCTGGCCATAAATAGCAACAAGCAATTCTGAAATATTAGCACTTTGCAATCATTTTAGCATGGAGAGCAAGAAACTAAACACTACTTGAACTACAAAACAAAACTGTCTAGATTTTATCAGATGTGAATTAATATTATTTTAAAATCAACTTCAGTTCATGAGAAAAGTGAAATAGTACTAAAAATATAAACAAAAACTAAATAGGGGGGATGAATGTACATGTATTTGTATTATTGTCCAAAATGTATTATGGTTATTACACTGTGATTTTAGTTAATAAAATTACATACTTAATAAGCAAGATATACTCACTACATCCATTTTTTCATAGGTCTTCCAAGCAGTTATTCTCACATTGTCTGTTATGCGTAAAGCATCACATAAGGAAACAAAGTCTGTTTCAGCAAACAAAAGCCTAGCAAAGAGAAATATGTTACTTACAAAATTGAATATTTTAGATACTTGACAGATTGTATAATTTTGTGGAATGTGTACTACACTATTTATTTCAGCATATAAGGTACTGACTTTTCACTTCCAATACTTTTTTATTTATCAAAAAACCTCGTTTTGATAAAGGCAGTGTGCCTTTACCATTGGGGTGGACGGTGTTTTTTTGCACGAGAAGGAACAGGCGGGAGGGGTGATTGCATTGCTGGCCTGCCGCTGTTTTTGCGGCAGGCTCTTTTTGCATGGGAGGGAAGGGCGGGAGGTGGAAGCACTTTGCTTCACCTGCCGCTGTTTTTGCGGTGAGCCCTCTTTTTGCCCCACAAGCTGTACCAGTAGGTGGTACAGTGGTAATGGCGGGGACTGGTTGCGCATGCGCTTAAATAGTTGGGGGCGGGATTATTTTGGGGGGAGGGCTTATTACGGTGCATGCTCTGAAAAACCCGATTGGGCTTATTAGCAGGGCATGTCTTATTTTCGGGGAAATACAGTACATACATACATACATACATACATACATACATAATCTTATTTAATCAAGTCCTTAGATTCTCAGGCTATGGGTTATAGTGGATAAAGGGACTCTTTTAGAATGTTTGGTCTATTAGTCTGCCATTCTTTCCCCCCATTTTTGTTTTTAAACTATACAATTACTGTTAGTCATGGACAGTCTATAATATATACATACATATATGCATAAAAATGAGAGTGGAAAAAAATGAACTTCCAGGAGCTACCTTATCAGTTAAGGGGGTGGGAGGGAAGGGAAAAAAGAGTTGGGGTTTTCAAGACTACTTACTCCCATAAAATAGTGTTTGGGCTATTTTTTTAACTTGTGCTCTATTTTTCTAACTTCAGCTACATATGTTCATATACAGGTAGTCCTCAATGTATGATCACAATTGAGCCCAGAATTTATGTTGCTAAGTGAGAAATTTGTTAAGTGAGTTTTGTCCCATTTTATGACTTTTCTTGTCACATTTAAGTGAATCACTATAGTTGTTAAATTAATAACATGGTTGTTAAGTGAATCTGATGTTCATTGTCAGGTCACAAAAGATGGTCACATGACCCCCGGACACAGCAACTGTCATAAATATGAATCAGTTGTCAAGCATCCAATGTAAATCATGTGGCCATCAGCACGCCCCAACAATCTTAAGCAGTGGTGGGTTTCAAATTTTTTTAGAACCTATTCTGTAGGTGGGTCCTGTTTTGTGGGAGTGGTTCGGCTGGGCATGGCCAACTTGGAAAATGTGGTGAAACTCACTTAACAACGCTCTTGTTAAACAACCAAATTTTTGAGCTCAATTGTGGTCATAAGTTCTTTCTTCCTTTTTTTTCTTTCTTTCTTTCATCTCTCTTTCCTGCTTTCTTTTTCTTTCTTTTCTTTTTTGTGTTTCTTTCTTCCTTTCTTTCTCTTTCTCTCTCTTTCTGTCTCTCTCCGTCTCTCTCTCTCTCTCTCTGTGTGTGTCTGTCAGTCTCTCTCTCCGTCTGTCTCCCTCTGTCATTGTCTATGTCTGTCTCTCTCTCTCTGTCTGTATCTGTCTCTCTCTTCCCTCCCCCCATCTGTCACTCTGTGTATCTCACTCACTCTGTGTGTGTGTGTCTGTCTGTCTGTCTGTCTCTCTCCCCTCCCTTCCTCTCTCTGTTACTCTGTATGTGTGTGTCTGTCTGTCTCTCAATCACTCACTCACCCATTGTGTGTGTCTCTCTGTGTGTGTCTCTCCCTCCCTCCCCGTCTGTCTCGCTCTGTGTCTATCTCTCTCTGATTTCCTCCCTCCTCTCTCTCTCTCTCTTTCTCTCTGTGTGCCTCTGTCTGTCTGTCTGTCTCTCTCTCTCACACACACACACACACAGACACACACATACTGTGGTCACCTCGTTGAGTGTTCCAATCACATTTGAAACACTCAACAACTGGCCTGCATTTATGGTTTTTTGCAGCATTCTGAAGTCATAGGACCAAAATATATGGTTAAAAGTACCTGGCAGCTCTGCAGAACATCCCAAGACCAAAGCCACCACATCTGCCCTCTTCAGGGACAGGTCCTCTTCAGAAGCACAAGGCCCTGCTGGTCCCCTCACGTTCCTGGTCTTCCGGCCACGGCCCCACACCATGGAAAACATAGGGGCACGCACGCCCCGCACAATTACAGCCCGGAACAGTACCAAAGCCCCTCTTTCAAGTGGCCCTTCCTCCCTTGGAGGGCTTTAGAGGGAAGCTTCTGCAGAAGCCCAGGCGAGTGAGAACAAGTTCCTGCCGTTGCAAAGTCTCCGAGGCTGTAATTGTACAGGGTGTGCACATATGCCTATGTTTTCCACGGCGTGGAGTTGCAGCAAGGCTCTGCGCAGCCGGCGATGACTCCAGAGCCTATCCGGGAGGCAAGGAACCCCACTCCACGCGGATGGGCTCCAGAGTCATCACCGGCCGCAATGTGGTGGCATCCGTCTTGGGATGTTCTGCGGAAACACCCCCCTCCCAATAAAAATGCCGTGGGGAGTGGCTTTTTAACCAGGCGGCTGTCAGAGAGAAGAGGGCAGCATGCGCCCGTGGGCTTGTGCAACAGTCGAATCCTCGCCTCCTATTTCTTCTTTGGCTGCTGCACAAGCCT
Organism: Thamnophis sirtalis; assembly: GCF_051295495.1. NCBI lineage: Eukaryota > Metazoa > Chordata > Lepidosauria > Squamata > Natricidae > Thamnophis > Thamnophis sirtalis. The sequence goes on along the minus strand of NW_028261385.1, from coordinate 114,487,586 downwards.
AAATGGCGTGCGCTGCCCTCTTCTCTCTGACAGCTGCCTTGTTTCCAATGAAGGGGGTGGAGAATGTGTTTTCCTCCCTCTGCATGGATTTTCCACCCCCTATTGGTAACGAGGCAGCTGTTGGCGGGGCAAGCAAGCAGCGACTGGGTGTGTGTGGGGAGCAAGCAAGGGGGCAGGCAATGGGAAGGAGCATTCCAGTACGTGGCCTCTGGAAGAACGGGTACTGGAAGACACGCTAAATTTGACGAACGAATGCGTCCGTACCGGGGCGTACCCCCTGAAGCCCACCCCTGGTCATAAGTGTGAAAAATAGTCATGTCACTTTTTTCAGTGCCATTGTAACTTTGAACAGTCATTAAGTGAACTGTTGTAAGTTGAGGTGTAATGGCAACTTTGTGACACATTTTGACAAAAAGGTGGGTTACAAGTATTGGTGATTAAATCATATAATTCTTAAAGATATTTCAGGCAAAATGAAACACAATTACACTTTAGTTTCTATTAGCAGCATATGCTACTAAAGTTAACTGGTATGTTGCATCAAAAACATTCTTTTTGGCCACTAACAATCAAAATAGGGAAATATTTGGCAGTTTCTTAATGTATTACTCCAGAATGTAGTCTTCCAAATAGCTATAATTTTGTTTGTATTCCACCTTTATTATTTTTACAAATAATTAAAGGCAGGGAACATATCTACCTCACCTTTCTTCCCCATTTCCCCATCTGAGGCAAGTTAAGCTGAGAGAAAATGACTGGCCCATGGTCACCCAGCTGGCTTTCATGACTAAGGTGAAAGTTAATCTCACAGTCTCTAGCCTAGTGCCTTAACCACTAGATCAAACTGCCTCTCTTCCAAGGCTTTTGGGAGAATATTTTGATGCCGTAGACAGTTCTTACAACGTCAGAAAAAAATCAGGCTGAAACCAGACTAGTTATTTAACCAAAAAGAACAGGTGGAAAATATTCCTCCCAACCTTCACAATGATTATAGTAAGTCTGTTACATCCTGCAGGATGGGAGAAAAAAGGCACAATTTAAAATTTAACTTCACTGTAAATGGCACTTGATACATAGCACTGACATTTTCATGTTTCTTTAGCATTTCTACAACAAATCTCTTTTCTATAAAGAAGAGTTGTGCGCCCTCCTGTTGTGCCTGCTCCCAATCTAGTCCAGTCTTGTTGAACAAAGCCCAACATCAAGTCACGACAAAAAAGGAGCCAATATTTAGCCAAACTTAGGTTCAAACTTTCACAACAAATTATACTATTCTAAAAATGCAGCTATGGCTCATCTGAATTTTACTAATCCAATACCAAATACTATCTCCTGGAAAGAGAGGGCTCATCTCCCACCAGCCTTGCCCTCAGTTTTCTTTTAATATGACTGCAAACACTGTTGCTGAAAAGCTGGATAGATTTGAAAATCACATAAAGTGTTCTTAAAAGATCACCTAAAGTGATCTTTTAATATTTTCCATAATATCTAAACAAGTACTTTCTTCTTTCCAGTTGTTACTTCTATATTATTCTCCTCCGGTTTTCTATTCCTTCTTCTGTTTAACCCCTTCCTAGGATATCTCCATCCTGGCTTTTCTTTTACTATTACTGTTTTAGGGAAGGAGTAGTCATATATCTGTGAAGAATGTATGGTTTTTACAGTATAGCAGTTAGAGAAAAGGATTTTACAGGAAACTAATTTTAATCAGTAATTATTATTTTGAGTTTGTCTTTCCTTTGCAATATAATTTCTTGCATATATATATATATATATATATATATATATATATATATATATATATATATATATTAATTACACACACACACACACAATTGTCGTTTGCAGGTATTTATTGTGGAGAGAGAAATCTCAAGAACTTGGCAATGTTTAGAAATTTTTTTCTGTTTCTTTTGCAAGGTCATCTATCTCCCAGGTAAAATTCAGATTATAATGAGCCTAACGGCCACAAAGGAAAGCTGCACAGGCAACAAGAGAGAGAAACATGATGTTCTCAATTCTATGCTTAGCAGCCATTACATCTGATCAATAAGGCAAAAGCTGAGAATGACACCTGTAATTCCTCTATTCTGTTAAATATCATTGATCTCAAAACTCAGCACTATCAGGGTGGGCGTTTATTTACATGTATGTTTGGTCTCCTGAGCATCTTTTCCAAGCCATCAAGCTGTTTCACTCCTCTTGGGACCTCGTTTGCCACCCATTCGATTTCCAAGATGAAATAAGGGCGACAGCTTTTAAAACGGGGAAAGGCTCGATTGCTAATTTTATTTTATTTAGATTATTTTATTTTCGATGTCACAAACAAGCTCGGGGGAGGCAAATGCAGCCATGAGTCCCAGAAATATAATTCCCTTAATTCAAGGAGTAATCGAGAGGTAGATGCCGCGAACTTCCTTCCTTGCACCGAAAAAAAGATGGCAACCTACGGGCCACTTAAAAGGAGCTGGACTGACGGATCTCTCTCCTCTCCCCTGACCCAGCTCTTGCTGCCCTACGCCTCACTCCAACCCCACCCTCCGCCCGCAGGCGACAGTTACCGAACTGACCTGTCAGGAGCCGGAGGGGCGGCGGCGGGCGTTTCAGATTCCCCCGCGGACTCGGAGCTGTCGTCCGTCTGGCTTGTGGGGACAGTTCCCATTTTCCGGGGGGGGCTGGTCGGCGCCATGTTCGACGTCTCCAGCCACATAGAGGTTGCCCCGGGAGCCTAGACGCTGCTGCAGAAAAGCCCGGCCGCTACCGTAGCCGCCTTCCTCAAAGCATCCCCGCCCGTCTCCGAAACCGCGGGAAAATGCTTCACGCCCCTCCCCTAGACGTCACTTCTGGTGAAGCATTCCGGCGGAGCCTGCCATAGAGATACATCGATGGACGCGCTGGCACTCAGCCGAGGCTTCCTGGGCGGGGAGCTGGTTTTCGCGATCTTGACGGTGTGATCCTATATGATCCTCATTTATCGTGTATAGCTTTTATGTACACTGAGAGGATATGCACCGAAGACAAATTCCTTGTGTGTCCAGTCACACTTGGCCAATAAAGAATATTTTACTCTATTTCAGCCTTGCACCCACCAACCTTGTTCCAAACTGGTCACATTTTCTCGGAGTGACGAGTGAATCCAAGCTTTAATTCTCAGAGTTTCTATCTCTGCAACATTTTCGGAACAGGGAAGGAGGGAAGCAGTGAATCAAACCCGTTCTTGCGTAGTCTCTCTTAAGAGGCCCGGCACAAAGAAAGGAGGAAGGCGACCACCCGGGAAGAATAAGTGGATGTCAAAAGTTGCTTTAACGGCAGGAGTGTTTGCTGCTACCCTTTTCTAGCCCTTCTGCTGAAGTCCCGGAGGCTCCCTAATGGGAGCCAATAACCACTGACATGGTTTAGTGCAGGGGTAGTCAACCTTTTTATACCTACCGCCCACTTTTGTATCTCTGTTAGTAGTAACATTTTCTAACTGCCCACCGGTTCCACAGTCATGGTGCTTTATAAAGTAGGGAAGTAATTTTACTTTATAAAATTCATAAAGCAGAGTTACAGCAAACCCCTACCGCCCACCATAAAAGCTGGAACACCCACTAGTGGGCGGTAGGGACCAGGTTGACTACCACTGGTTTAGTGACTGCTTTTATGCTGAACAGTAGATGTGCCAACAATTATTGCTGTCGACCCTTTTTGCTGGGCGGAAGCTGATGTCCTTGTGCGTTCCATGCAAGACTTGTTGTGACTTGTCGCTTTGCCTCACCAAGTCAACAAGGTTGGTTCTATGGAAGTCATAATCCACCGATCATCAGCTAACTACTTTTATGAAAATTTCACATGATCACAATTCAAAGTGAATAAATGTTCACACAGAAGTAATCCGAATTTAAAACTTAGTTCAAATCGAAAATTACAATAATTTAAAGGGTTACACAATGTGTTACCACAGAATTTTTATATTTGTAACCCACTTTTATTACTTTTACAAATAATTCAAGAAGGCAAACCTATCCAACGCACCTTTTTCTTCCTGTTTTCCCAAAAATAACCATGCGAGGTGTGTTGGGCTGAGTAACTGGCCCAGTCACTTATAGCCAAAGCAAAACTTAAAATCCACGAGTTTGGATGGAGGGTTATTTAAATCTGACATAGTTTCTCAAGCCTATTTTTCAAACCAAGATATTTTCATTATATAATCTACAAATTCCAAAGATCACTAGGTCTCTGCAGATGAGGCTATTGAAACTACAGCTCATATCTTACACTATATTTCTATGAGGCTCATAAAACTTGTCTAATAAATTACCTGACAAACTTGATCTTTTTATGTGCAATCAGATTAGATCAGTGATTTAGTTATCAGATTAGTGGTTTAGTTTCCTTGAACATAACCAAAATCCATTATACAGCCTGTAAAATACCTTGAGTAACACCACCAATTCCAACCTTCTTATCCTGTTTTGTGTTTTTATTATTAACTATTTCTATCTGGACCATAATAAACTACATTTGGATTTTATTCCCCTTTTTTCAGTTCTTCTAAAGTAGGATATAAAGTGAGATTTGGACATTAAGAGTGAACATACGGGGTCAGGCTGGATAGCCTCTCGGGGGACCTTTCATCTTGTTATTATAAAGGAAAAGACGGAGTTTGAAGCTTGCAAAAGAACAGGAAGTGTGAATGCCTAGCTGCAGAGTTCAGTTAAAGTTCTTACAAAGCCCTGTAGCCATTATTTCATTTTCATTTCATTTCATTTCATTTATTGAATTTCTAGGCCGCCCAATCTCGAAGGACTCTGGGCGGCTTACAGAAATGAAAAATTATTTAAAAGAATTAAAACAATGAGACACAACAAAGTTAAGAAAAAGCACAACATACACCCAATCCAAGAGGGGCCAGATCTCAATCAAGAGGTCAACGGCCCCAGGCCTGCTGGCAAAGCCATGTTTTAATAGCTTTGCAGAAGGCCATGAGAGTAGGGAGGGCCCGGATCTCTGGGGGCAGCTCATTCCATAGGGCCGGAGCGGCAACAGAGAAGGCCCTACTCCTAGGTGTCGCCAGCTGGCATTGTCCCGCTGAAGGCACCCGGAGAAGTCCCATCCTGTGCGATCTTATTGGTCTAAGGGAGGTATGTGGCAGAAGACGGTCTCGCAGGTATCCATCCTAGGCCATGTAGGGCTTTAAAGGTGATAACCAGATAACCATTATGAGACTAGAGTGCCATACCTGTGGCCCAGACAAAAGGGGAAGCAAGACAGTATCTGCTTATAAGGCTTCTTTCCTCAAGGTAACCAATCAGAAATGGGTTAAGTATTTCCGTGTTGTGCTGCTTTTGACAAAGTATAAGAATGTGTGCTCCCGTTAGAAGAGTTGTTCAGAAGTTACATGCTTGCTTTGACTAGCTTTTCTGAACCTGGCTGCCAAATAAACTTCTTGATCCTGAAACGTCTAAGTCGTTATTTTCTGCAACATTTATGGCAACCGCGGCAGGACCTTTCAATGGCTGATTTATATAATTGGGGAAAAAAATCAAATTCCTGCTTAGAGAGAAAATCCAGATGAAATGTATGTTCTTTTTGCATCCATTTTTTACCACCATGGCGGTAAAGATAAGGCCCCAGATGCCACCACAGAAGAGTCATCTGGACCAACAACCTCTGGAAGAGGATCTTCAACCTAATGTGACGAAGTTTCCTACCAATGGGGAGGCTTTGGAGGAGGAAAATGCTGAAGATGACTCAATGGTGAATGCACCCATCCGCCCCTTCACCTTCCAAGTCAACTTCCAAGTACCTGAGACAGGGATGGAAGGGGAAGTTAAAGCAGTTGTGGACACAGGTTGCACTCGATGCTTAATCAGCATGTCAATTGTCAAGCAACTAGGCATACGCACAAGACCTCTAGCCTGTCCCATTTGGGTTGAACAGTTAGATGAAACGCTAATTGGAGGGGCACCAGCCACGCTAATAACTGAACTGGTGAAGTTACAAGTGGGCCGCCACTAAGAGTTTCTCAGATTCATTGTGGCTCCAGAGATACCGGAATCAATTATCTTGGGGCTTGCATGGCTTGACAAGTGGAAGCCTACAATAAAGTGGGAAGACGGTAGTAGGAAATTGCGTTTGGGCCGCTATCATCGGTGGAGGAAAAGGGCCAGCCAGGGATGATTGAACCCAAGAGCCCAGAACCTACAGCACCTGCAGCAGAGACAAAACCCAGGGGTCCAAGACGTACCAAAAAACTTGTTGGGGGATGTTTTCTCAAGAATACCGCAGGACGACAGTAAGGGAGAAGTTGTTCACCCCATCATTTCTTCCTCCCACCAAAAGACAGCCCAAGTCACTAACCGAAGCCAGGATAATCTGAGAACAGCTATGAAATTGGTGCTCCCAACAGACCAGTGGCTCAACAATAACCAGGAAATCCTAACGATGGAAAATGGATTAGCCTGGAAGGGGTCCAAACTGTACATCCCCGCAGGGTTGAGGCTGGATGTTCTACAGCAAAGCCATGAGGCAGAACTAGGAGGCCACTTTGGATTCCTAAAAATGCTCCACCTCGCCAGGCATCAATTTTGGTGGCCAAGGATGAAATTGGAGGTAGAAGATTACATTAAAAAGCTGTGCTACTTGCACAATGATGAAACCACTGCCGGAGAAGTCCCCTGGACTGCTACAATGAGTGGCCAGTCCTAACCGACCATGGGAAGAGGTAGCAATGGACTTTGTCGGCGAACTCCCAGACAGCAGTGGGAATAGAGTAATCTGGACAGTTATTGATTTGGTTTCCAAGCAGGCACACTTCATCACTTGCTCAGGGTTGCCGTCTGCAAAGAAATTAGCGAAAATGTTCGTGAAACACATTTATCGCCTGCACGGAGTGCCCAAGAGGATCATTTCAGACCACCGATTCCAGTTCACAGCCAAGTTCTGAAGAGAGGTTCTGAGGTCCATTGGGTCCACACAAGAACTGAGCTCAGAGATTCATCCCAGCATGAACTGTGCAGCAGATAGGGCCAATGCGGTGGTGGAACAATACATCCGGTGTTATCCGGACTATCAGCAAGAAAACTGGTCGGACTTGCTACCCTTCGCCGAAGTGGCGTACAACAATGCGGTCCACAGAAGCACTGGATTTACTCCTTTCCAGATTACCAGTGGCATGGAATTTGTTCCCATGCCTGAGGTGCTTAGAGAACCTTCCTCCTCCATGTCTCTGAATGAATGGATGGACACGCTAAAGAAAGGATGGGAAAATACGAAGAAGGCTTTAGCAGATGCGACTGAAGCCTACAAGAAGCAAGCTGACAAACACCGCTTGCTCCAAAACCCCTTCCGTGTGGGAGGGCAAAGTTTTTGTATCTACCAAATACATAAGATTAAGAATGCCTAGCAAGGAATTTGGTCCAAAATTTATAGGTCCATTCCCAATAGTGAAGATAGTTAACCCAGTTACAGTTTGACTCAGTCTACCCAGAAGTCTAGGAAAAATTGGCCCAGAATTTCATTGTAGCTTGTTGAAACCAGTAATTGGGTCTAGCATAAGAGCATCCACCCAAGCTTTCTTTCCTCCTGTAGTGATAGAAGGGGAAACACAATCTGAAGTGGAAAAAATTGTAGACTCCAGACTGAATAGCAGTTAGATAGCAGTTAGACTTATATACTGCTTCATAGGGCTTTCATAAGCGGTTTACAGAGTCAGCAAATTGCCCCCAACAACAATCCGGGTCCTCACAGGGAATAGGGGTCGCTTACAGTACTTAGTGCATTGGAAGGGTTACCTTTGTCTGAAGCTACTTAGGTGAAAAGCTGTAACCTAAAAGTGGAGGTTAGTAAAACAATTCCATGAGAAGTTTCCCGAAAAGCCAAAGGTCCCCCTGGGGGGGGGGGGGGTGTGTGGAGAGATGGTTAATTTTGTTATGTTAACTTTTATGTTATTCTCTTTTCAGGAAACGTTTTTCTTCTGAGGCCACCTGTCAGGCCTGCAATTATATCCCGTTTAGGATCTTTGGCCTGCCACACACACTATTATTTCATTATGCTGTTTCATTATTGTAGTAGTTGGGAGGGGGGAATAGAAAGGAGTAGAATTGTAGAATGTGTTGTTGTTATTCTTTTCTAGAAGCCAAGGTCATCTTTTGTCTCCACACCTCTGCATCTGACGGGAACTAGATGGGTGGAAATGCCAGCATGGCTGAAGAAGATTGGACCCTGTGATGGATTTATGGGTGTGGGGATAAGATCATGAACTTTCAACTGGGTGGAATCCCTGGAAGATTTTAAATTGGGATTTCCACAGATGTGCCAACATGTCTGTCTTATTAAATTGGAATTTTAAGGATAGCTGTGTCTTGAACTCTGATTTAATTCTGCATATTTGGAACACTGACACACATCTTATTTGTCAAAACAACAATGAAGTAGCAAAAGGATGGCCACATTGCCTTAAAATCCTGGCCGCAACTGCTCTTCTGATCAAGGAAGCTAATAAATTGACTTGTGGGCAGCCAATTACTATATATTTACTAGTCATACAATTCGTGGAGTATTAGAAACAAAGAGCAACTAATGTGCTTGTCCGGGGGAATTAAAGATCCCATATGGGGGATCTGCACAATCTCCAAGCTGGATGCTCAGATCCGGCAGAAAAGGGAAGAGCAGCTAACAGAAAAGCAAAGCTGTCAGCAACCAGAGATGATCAGAGCCACCCTGACATGACAGCTTATGCAGCACTGGAAATGTGAAGGGGACTGAGCCCCAGATTTGATATTCTAAAGCAGAGGAACTCCAGGCAACTGTAGATTTGAAGGGACATAAGCAGGGAGAATGGTATATACTCCCAGATGGAAGAAATTTAGCCTGGCCAGTAGTAAAAGACTCTCACTCAGCAACTCACATGGGCCTTCACCTTCACTCGCTATGTGCCCATGCAACTGAGAGATGTAGCACATGTGTTCAAGTTAATCCAAGACAAGGACCTAGGCTTAAGCTTCTGCCAGGAAGTCAGCCCAAGGGACATTACCTTATGGATTCATTAGTTATTGATTTCACACACATGCCCAAGTGTGGGCTGTATAAGGCAACACTTCAGAATACTTTTCCCATGAAATCTATGCCAATACAGATAGTCTTCACTTATTGAGTGCCTTGTCTGGGATCTCCAAAATTATGGTGTTGAAAAAATAATTTTATAACCAATCCCCATATTTACCTTTACCCCATTCCTTTGTCACATGATCACCATTACAATCAATACATATTTTTCTGTTCCTACTTTTTTTTCCAGTTGCAGAGTGAAGAAATTAGAGATTGCAAGAGAATAAGCATGCACACTGAGGAATATACAACGAAAGCAATGCACTGTCATTGGCAGCTGCAAGGACGCTATTCAAATGTATTCCCTGTATGCACTTGCTTCCTCTCTTGTAATCTCTTCCTCTCCAATCTCTTCTCTCTTTGGAGTGGGTGGAAGGAAAGCTACCTCTACACCGCTCCTGTGCCTGACTTGTTTCCTCCACCTTGCAGAGATTGCCAACGAAGGGATTTCAAGAAAAATCAATTCTTTGCTTCTTAAATACACAAGTGGATGATAAATCCCTAGTAAAAAAAAACCCAATACTTTAACATTTACTTTTTTAAAAAGTGTTTCAGTTCTACTCTAAACCATTACAAATAAAACTAAATAATTCCAAGATTTAGTAACCTAGTAATTATAAAAATGTAACCAGTAATTTCTAAAATACAATTCTTAGACACAGTTCATATAAAAGAACTTAGCAAAAATATTTACACAAAGAGATTTGTATTTATTTTCTTTTGCATACATATAGCTTATATACAGGTCAGTAACATGAAATTACTGCTAAAGTTTGTACAATAGACACCTATATTAGCACAGCCAATTCGAAGTGAATTTAAATGTCACTGGAAACACAGCAAATTCCAGCTTTATTATAAAATGTTTCTTAATGAGCGTTAATCAATAATAGTACTAATACACCTCAAAAGTTGCAACTGATCTATACATTTTTTAACTTTTAACTAGAATTATTTTATATAAATTTTTGGTAATATTGGATGCACAGTTTACCTCCTGATAGTTCAGGATTTATTATGTGAAATACATTAACAATATACAGCTTCTTCTATTCCAACATCAAAAATAACATTATACTTCAAAATATGACAAAGATGTTTCATGAGATTAAGTAATTAGATTCAGCTGTACAACCTTGTCTATTCTTTAATAAATGATTATAAAAAGAAATCACTGCACATAATAGAAATGATAAATGGAAATATCTTTTTAATTTTCTGTTACAGTAGCATTCCTTATTATTCTTCGCAAATAAGCGTTTCCATCACAAATCTGTTCTCAAAATGTCGAATTATCCGGCAATTACCTGCTTCACGCTTGTGAATGCCTATTATGGGAGAATGAACAAAATATTGAGTTATTTTTTAAAAAAATGTATACATTGTCTTGTATGGAAAAATATGCATTTAAAAACCACAATGTATATTTTGTAAAGTATGCAGAGCTGCTCTCCCATTCAAGGTCTAAATTATACCAGAAAGAAAACTGTGCAAAGAAACTGTGACATTATTCTGTACTGAAATGACAGGCCATATGGGAGTTCAGGTAATCCTCATTTGATGATCACTCATTCAGTGACCATTTGAAGTTGTAATGGAGTTGAATAATTGGTATTTACAACCAGTCCTTAAACATTTGGTCATCATGATACTCCATAGTCATATGGTTGCAATTTGAGTATTTGGCAATCAGTTGACAGGACAGTTGAGGTGTCCTGCAATGACATGACCATCATTTGCAACCTTTCCTGCCATCATGCAAAGTCCATGGAGAAGTCAGCAGAGAAGGTTGTAAGTCACTTCTCTCAAGGAGCTCCACTATGAGATCCCAGGGATCTTTCGCTCTGTAGTATGTGCTCACACTATAGCACTCCCTCCCACAAACATAGCTGTACTCAGCCGGCACCGCAGTACCTTGACCACAGTCCACATGTACACAGTCCACATGTACACAGCATCTCCTATTATTAACAATGGGAAGACAGGTGAGCGTAGACAAGAGTATTATGGGTTTTCTTTTTTTAAAAAAAGCACTGTTCTCAACAGGAAGTATATCCAAAGTTTTCCATCTGTTATCTTCACTGGTTTCTTATTTTAAGTGTGTATTGAAATTTGTAGAAAGTTATTAAGTTTAAGTTTGTATTATGAAGAGGTTCTATCAGTTTCCATTCACTGAATAGATTCACTGGATTCTATGAGTGGACAAAAGATATATGAACTTATATCTGTCTAATTGAGAATAAGCCTCATGGAGCACTGTGGACTCTGCTTTGAAGTTGCATAGCACATCCTTTAAACTCTCTTTGTCTCAGAAAGAGAGGAACGGAGGGACAGAGAGAAAGAGATCAAACAAATAAATAATTTGATTTAAATAATTTAAATAAGCAGTCAAATCTTCAGTTTTAATTTCAAGTTTCTTCACTGTACTGTCCTAAGAAATACTGTAAAATAAGGTATTATATCTAAATATATTGGACATGTTCAAACTTCCAATGAAATACTTTTAAATATCATTAATATTGGTAAGTTAACCACATGCTTAATTTATCAAAGTGAATGGTAGTAGTACATAACTTTAGGTTTGCCAAACATTTGTGGGGGAAATGTACAATAATGTTTTAATATACATATGAAAGTAATATTAGTAAAATTAACAAACCATTACACCAAATAATTTAGCCACAGGTATATCATCATTTCTTCTTATAAGAGAATATATTCATAATTTATGAGGAACCATTTTTTTCCAACCAGAACATTGTGCTAAGCTATGCTTTACTGACATTGCAGTCTGATGTGAAATATTAAAAGGCAAAAAATCTGTTTTAAAGCTTTGCATATATTAAATATGCACATCTGAAACATTAAAAATTAGGTGCTACAAGAGTCATGGATATTTTTATGGACATTTTTATAATATAGGTAAATCCTCATTTAAAATCCACATTAGCCACCCTTTCATGTTATAATGACCAAGTCGTAGCCTCCCCAGAATCACATGATCACATTTGGTGACCTACTCATATTATGATGCTGCAACATCCCATGTGATCACCACCTGTGACCGTCTCTGCTGGCTTTCAACATGATGTCAATCGGAAAACCAGCAAGAGATTACAAATGATAAATGCAGGATGCTGCAAACACACAGGATTCGCCGAATTCTGGCAACTGTTGTCATAAATCAGCATGGTCACACAATGTCATGCCTTATGACCATATCACTTAGTGATGGTATTCCTGATTCCAATTAGCATTGGTAAGAGAGGACTGCATGTACCAGATTTTATTCAGATTGAAATGTTAGTTTTGCAGTTTCATCATGGTCACACAATGTCATGCCTTATGACCATACCACTTAGTGATGGTATTCCTGATTCCAATTAGCATTGGTAAGAGAGGACTGCATGTACCAGATTTTATTCAGATTGAAATGTTAGTTTTGCAGTTTCATGTGGAAACAAAGCATTAATTATGGCTATCTTTATTATCTAATCTGTTTATACCATACCTTTCAGTGCTTCCTTGCGCTGCAATTTGTAAGTCTCTTTATCACGACAAAGGCGATAAATGAAAAAACCTAGTTGATCCACATTTTCAATACGATCAGTGACTATCATCTGCTCATGAATCAAGTATGACTGTGGCAAATATGTTCCAGCCTACATGAATTAATAGAATTATGGAAGAGTTAAAAAAATATTAAATCTGTTGCATTCATTTTCATTTAACTTCTTCATTATTAATTTATGTGAATTTGTATTTATTAACTTATATCCATAATTATGCTTCTGAAGAATATGGATTTTAAGAAACAGAAAGCAAGAAGCCTACTTCCTTCTTTTTCAAGGAATCATAGCGTAAATCATGGACTGAGAACCAATAGTCTCCTACACAAGTCATTAAATTTTTCTTTGCCAGAGAAGTTTGTCTTTTAAAAAATACTTCCAGGATGCCGACTGATTTTTAAAATCCAGATGGTATACCATTAAGCTATTCAAGGTCAACATTTTGGGTATGCTGCTGCTATATGGTACTCAAGTGTGTAAAAAGATGTCCAACTTGTAGTCTTTCTAAGCTGTTTCTTAAAATAGCACACACAGGGCTGAGCTCAGGCCCCATGCAAAACTACAATGCTTAGGGGCTCAAGCAAGATAAATTATTGGAGTGATTCCTGTGGTTCATCTTACCCCTGAAGAATAGATTTGTACCACCATGCAAAGACACATTGTGGTCTGTCAATATTAGCTTCACATTATTTACTAGGCCTCACAAAAACTGAGCAGAACTCAGAAGGAAGCTCTGTAACTTATATCATCTAGTCAGTCAACACCCAAATCACCCATGTCTATAATAAAATTCTCCCATCTTCCTTGACTCTCCCTGGGTATTTTTTTTTTTATGATCATGCATGCTTTGCATAAAAGGCTTTTTTTCCTCTGGTCCAAATATGTGCCAAACAGGGTGACAATTTAAAGTTATTTCAATTATTCAAATGAAAATTTATTATTTCAAATACAAATATTGAATCTACATTTCATATTTTATTAAAACGTCCACTCTTCACACAATGACAATTAAAACATATAATGCCAGTAATTACAAACTCTAGGGCAATGGCCCCAGTTAAAAACTGTTTGCAAATACATTTATGGTAGTAAACAATAGTGAAAAAACAGTTTTCTGACAAATGTCACACTTTTATTCACATTTTTGCCCCTGATAACAATGCATAATTGAGAGTGCGGGGGCTGGCGTTGCTGCATGAGAAGCCTTTATCTGAGCAGCAACCAGAAACCTTTGCAATCTCTCTCTCTCTCTCTCTCTCTCACACACACACACACACACACACACACACACACACATACTCATGTAGTTTGCTTAGTGACTATTTTGCTGGACTGAATTGCAGCCATTAAAGGAGAGTACTGATTTCCTTTAAAGTGACCAATTTCTCAATGGCACTGGCAAAATTATTACCTGTAGCTTTAACCCATGGGAAACAGCTGGTGCCTTTTTTATAGTTTTGGTCACCTTTTATGTAATTTATATATTTTAATTTTTTAAGCTTGTCAGTTTGATGTTTGTTCAACCATAAGTAAAGAACAAATTGCAAAGGTCTGGTTTTGTTCGGAGGAGTTATTATAAATAGGTTTAGTGTAAGGTAGTAAAAATGTTAATATAAATACTAATACCGGTAATGGGATAAAATTCGGTTCAGTTCTAATCAACTGGGACGTAAATTAGCTTAATGAAGATAAGGATTACTAAATACTAAATACATTTTTAAAAAAATAAATGCATCTTACTTTGATGTTGATCAGCAGTTCTAAGAAGTTTTTAGGTGGCATAACAACTGACGTATTCAGAGGAATGACATAGCACTTATTCAGGCTGAGGTCAAGATAAGCTGTAAGTCTCTAATAAAAAAAATGCATGAATCTCTTAATAGTAACACTGTATATGACTTAGTGTACTATACTGTTCTTTCAAAACAAACATTTAAATACTTTTAGGTATCATTTATTCTATTTCAATCTCTAGTTATTAAAAGATTATTTTCTGATAACAAGAGGGGAAAAAAAGAATTAGCTTAAGGAAAGTATTCCAGAATAGTATTCTACCTCACATGTTCCAGATACATTTAAAACAGTAAATCAAACTATACATGATCGGTATATAACAGAATGACAATTGGAAGGGACCTTGAAGATCTTCTAGTCCAACACCCTGTTCAAGCAAGACCCTAGAGGAGACAACAAAGGTCTGTCTGGTCTCTTCTTAAAAACGTATAGTCATGGACATGGAACACCCACACCTTCTGGAGACAAACTATTACACTGATAAATTATTCTATCAGGACTTTTTTCCTTACTTCTAGGTTGCTTCTCTCCTTGATTAATTTCCATCCGTTATTTCTTTTTCTTTTTTTTTATTATAGAATTTTTTTTTAATTTTTGTTACATAGACAACATAATCACATAACAATAGAAAAAGAAAGGCAGAGAAAAAAAAGGAAAAAAAACACACACACACAAAAAAGAAAAACAAAGCCCATCATCCCATGCAGTATGTCATTTGATTACAGGTGTTTTAACCTTTATCATTCTTATACATTCATTGTTTCATTTAATAGATTATAATTTCGTATCATTTCTTATTCCCCTGCCTGTAGCAATCCATCCCTACTACATTTCCCCCCATACATACACCCCGTATCTCTCTGTTATATATTTAATAGACACCACAATAACCTAGGATTAAAAAAAGAAAAAGAAAAAAGAAAAAAGCACCAAAAAAAAAAGGAAAAAAAAACATCATCACATGCAGCATGTCGTTTGGTTACAAGTGTTTTAACATCTACATCTTCAAATAATATTTACTGTCTCAAATGTTTCATCTAGTATAACTAAAAGCCTCATTTTCATTCTACAATATATATTCAGTTAACATTAGCATTATTTTTTCCATCCATTATTTCTTGTCCTGCCTTCTGGTGCTTTGGAAAAATAGCTTGAGTCTCTCTTCTTTGTGGCAGCCCCTCAAATATTGGAACACTGCTATCATGACACCCCTAGTCATTTGTTTCACCAGACATACCTTATTCCTGCAACCATTCTTCATATGTTTTAGTCTCCAGCTCTCTAATTATCTTTGTTGTTCTTCTTTGCCCTCTTTCCAGAGCCTCAACATCTTTTTTATACTGTGGCAACCAAAACTGGATGCATCATTTCAAGTATGGTCTTACTTTGTAAAGCAGTACTAACACTTCATGTGATTTTGATTCCATCTCTCTGTAATGCAGCCTAGGATTGACTTTTTGGTGGCTGCAGCACTGGCTCATATTTGAGTAGTTGTCTACTAGGATTTCAAGATCCCTCTCACAGTTGCTGCTACTAAGCTAGGTTTCACCAATTCTACACCTGTACAATTGGTCTTTCTTGCCTAAGTGTAAAACCTTACTTTTCTCACCACTAAATTTTATTTTGCTAGATAGGGCCCAGTGTTCCAATCTATTGAGATCCTTCTGGATCTTGAGCCTATTTTCTGGGGTGCTGGCTAGTCCTGCCAGGTTGGTGTCATCTGCAAATTTGATAAATTCCCTTTCTATTCCCTCATGTAAATCAACTATAAAAATATTGAAGAGCATGGGCCTGACAGAACCTTGGGGGGGGTACCCTACTTACTTTCCTCCATGTACATGTACAGTACTGTGCAAACGTTTTAGGCAGACGTGAAAAAATGCTGTAAACAAAGAATGCTGTCAGAAATATAAATAATGATTGTTTATTTTTGTCAATTTTCAAAATGCAAAGTAAGTGAACAAAAGAAAAATCTAAATCAAATCAATCTTTGGTGTTACTACCTTTTGTCTTCAAACCAGCATCATTTCTCAAAGGTAAATCTGTACAAAGTCAGGGATTGTGCAGTATTATAGTCAGGTGTATGATCAACCAATTATAACAAACAGGTGCTAATGATCAATGTCACACAAAGATTGAAACCCAGTCATGAACTGAAACGGAAACAGCTGTGTTTCCGACTGGTTGGGGAACAGCCAAACTCTGCTACCAGGTGAGGTTCTGAAAGACGTTTCATGTCATGGCAAGATTGAGCACAGCAACAAAGCACAACGTAGTTATATTGCATCAACAAGGTCTCTCCAAGACAAAGATTTCAAAGCAGACTGGGGTTTCAAGATGTGCTGTTCAAGCTCTTTTGAAGAAGTACAAAGAAACGGGCAACATTGAGGATCGTAGATGCAGTGGTCAGCCAAGGAAACTCAGCGCAGCAGATGAAAGACACATCAAGCTTATTACCCTTCGAAATCAGAAGATGTCTAGCAGTGCCATCAGCTCAGAACTGGCAGAAACCAGTGGGACCCAGGTACACCCATCTACTGTCCAGAGAAGTCTGGCCAGAAGTGGTCTTCATGGAAAAGTTGCAGCCAAAAAGCCATACCTCCGACATGGGAACAAGGCCAAGCAACTAAAGTATGCACAAAAACATAGGAATTGGGGTGCAGAAAAATAGCAGCAGATGCTCTGGACTGATGAGTCAAAATTTGAAATATCTGGCTGTAGCAGAAGGCAGTTTTTTCGTCAAAGGGCTGGAGAGTGTTACAATAATGAGTGTCTGCAGGTAAAGGACCTGTGAAGCATGGTGGAGGTTCCTTGAATATTTGGAGCTGCATTTCTGCAAATGGAGTTGGAGATTTGGTCAGGATTAATGGTGTTCTCAATGCTGAGAAATACAGGCAGATACTTATCCATCATGCAATACCATCAGGGAAGCATATGATTGGTCCCAAATTTATTCTGCAGCAGGACAACGACCCCAAGCATACAGCTAGTCATTAAGACCTATCTTCAGCGTAAAGAAGAACAAGAAGTACTGGAAGTGATGGCATGACCCCCACAGAGCCCTGATCTCAACATCATTGAGTGTGTCTGGGATTAAATGAAGAGACAGAAGGATGTGAGAAAGCTCTCCAAGACAGAAGGATGTGGTTAGTTCTCCAAGATGTTTGGAACAATATACCAGCCGAGTTCCTTCAAAAACTGTGTGCAAGTATACCTAAAAGAATTGCTGCTGTTTTGAAGGCCAAGGGTGGTCACACCAAATATTGATTTGATTTAAATTTTTCTTTTGTTCGCTCACTTTGCATTTTGGAAATTGACAAAAATAAACAATCATCATTTATATTTCTGAAAGCATTCGTTTACAGCATTTTTTCACACCTGCCTACAACTTAGGCCCAGTACTGTAGTTCCATTAAGGATTACACAGAGTGTGGTTTGTCAGCCAGTTACAAATCCATCTTGTGGTGATTCTGTCTATCCTACATTTTTCAAACTTACTAAAAAGTAGATTGTAGTCTATTCTGTCAAATATCTTAATGAAATTCAAAAATACTGTGTCCACAGCATTCTGCTGGTCCACTAATTTAGTCACTTTGTCAAATAATGAAATAAGATTTGTTCGGCACGATAGGTTTATTACAAACCCATGTTGATTTTTGGCTATAACTTTGCTTGCTTCTAGGTGTTGTCAGATCTTTTGCTTGATTGTCTTTTCCAGGTTCTTCCCAGGTATTGATGTCAGGCTGATTCGTCTGTAGTTTCCTGGATCAATTTTTTCTCTTTTTTTGAAGATGAGAACCATGTCAGCTCTTTTTCAGTCTTCTGGTATTTTCCCAGTGCTCCAGGATCTTTGAAAGATATGGTTCAGTGGTTCTGAGATCACATCTGCCAGCTCCTTCTGAACTCTGGGATTTAATCCATTTGAATTTGAACTCATCTAGAGTGGACAGGTGTTCTCTGATCATTTTCTTGCCTATTTTAATTTGTATTCCTAGTCTGTCTTTACAGTTTTGTTTTTAGTAGATTGGGCTATTTTTAATTTTTTAATATTATATTAAAATTTTAGTGTAATATATCTCAAGTAAAAGGTGGAAAAGTGTGTCCTTTGTAAACTCTAAGTAGTATTAAATGTTTCAACCTAACACTAACCCAGAAACGGAACATTGTTTTTAGAAGCTTGGATACAAGCAGTCTTTTGCTTGTTCTTGCACCATTAAATTATTTCCTCACTTGTAACAACAGAGAATTCAGAACTTTGCAGGCTTTAATAGCAATAGCACTTGGACTTATATACTGCTTCATAGTGCTTTACAGCCCTCTCTAAGCCATTTAAAGAGTCAGCATATTGCCCCAAACAATCTGGGTCCTCATTTTACCAGCCTCAGAAGGATGGAAAGATGAGTCAACCTTGAGCCAGTGAGACTCAAACTATCAAACTGCTGGCAATCAGCAGTCAGCAGAATTAGTCTGCAATACTGCATTCTAACCACTGCACCACCACAACCTTTTAACCAATCTATGCAGCCCTTTTACCTTCTCCACTCTGGGGCCTACCTTGGCTTTCTTTGTCCACTTACCAGTATATATACAAATATAACCAAGACACCAGAAATGATCAGTAACTTCAATCCGTAACTTCAAATTCCTTTCCCTCCAATTACAATGTTATTCAGAGCATTATTCCTTACCCTCTGAAAATCATGGACAATATCAGCTGGATCATTGTCAGCAAATTCTGGAACTGGCACACTAATGAACTCAACATCCTCCTCCTGAAGGATCTGGATGCTCTCTTCAATTATTTGATAACGAGGAGCTGAAGCAATTGTATCGGAGTCAGTTAGGGTTAAGCCATCCTCAAGATACTTAATTCCACAGAAGTAAACATTTTCCTACAAAACAAAGGTAATACACATAATGCAAAATAAAGTACAGTTCATGAATCTTGTTGCAACATATATCCACCCCCACCTCATCACTGCTAAATTTCAAATCCAGAATACTAGCCACTCTCTTTTTAAGCTTATTAGATAATATTATAGTTTATTCAGAGCAGAATTTATTATCAGAGGAAGATTACTATCTATCATCTGAAAAGAGATGTTGTAGTTTCAACTTACAACTTTTTGTACTAGCTAACCATTAAGCAATAACTACTACAAAACCTCAGGTTAGGTTCATACAAATTTCATACATATTTGTTTAATTATTAAATGAACCACAGTTGATTACATTGGTGTTATTCAGATAAGCATAACCATTTTGGTTTTGGTTCAGACAACATAAAGAATAAAAATTAAAAATGAGAATTCATATTGTGGCTTAGCATAAATGTGAGCATTCTGTAGCCCACAAAAGTTAACTAGGATTTTAAAATTGCATCAGCAAAATTTGCCAACAAAAAAGGCCTAACGTTCGCTATATTTTTTCAACTTTTAAGAATGAGAAAGGACGTCCATTGAAAGACAAGTTATTTCCTACCATTAAGCCATCTTCAAACAGCCAAAATTGCTGTTTTCAGTTCAGTTCTTGCCCATTTTTGCCATTTGTGGGATTTTTAAAGGAAAAAGGTAGTTAGGAATGATAATATCAACTATCCAGAACATCTGCTGGTAAACAAGGTAAAAACTACCAAGCCCCTTCAGAAATCACCCAGGTCTCTGAGTCAGACTATTTTGTATCTGACAATCTAAAATTGACCAGAGAATGACCAGTTGTTATTTGAAATTCTAGATAGCAGCAGCTGGAAATTCTGGTTGCCTTGGTAGACATAGAAATTATATTCTGAAGTTCAGGTCAACCACTAGCAATGATTCATGGCCAATAGAATGAGATTAAGATAGCATGGATAGCTTAATTTAACCAACCAACATTCTCAAGTCATACATACAGTATGCATATTGCCTTTCTATTACTAATGCACAAGCAAATTATGAGCAAAATGAATCACAACTTATTTTAGCTTTAGTCTAGACTGTGTATAAAAACACGAAGAAACAAACACTGTATTAGCCCAATGTGTTATACAAACAAGCCCACAGTATTAGTTTGACTATATGCTGTGTACCTAGAAAATTAGATTAATTCCATAAGGATATTAGATGATGCCACCAGGCTGTTTGGACTGAATACTCAAGACGAGTGTCAAATTCACCACATCGTGGTCATGAGACATACCGTGACATTTTCCCCCTTCACGGAGCTGGGGTGCATGTGGCCAGTGTGACTAGCAACGGCGCAACAACTGTTCTGCTGTGAGGCTGAGGCTTGAGGAGCAACGGCAACTGCACCATCGGCCATTCGCTTCAGATGGCCATAAAGTGACGCAGTGGCCATTTTCAGCTGGTAGGGCAAACCTCGTGAAAAGACAGCCATACGCAACCAGCAGCCACAGGTATTGCTCTATGCGTTTCCTTGCCTTCCTCTAATCCCAGGGGTGTTGAAGAAGATAGTGTTGGAGGGGGCAAAGGTCATTCTGGTAGCTCAACACTGGCCTCGAAGGCCTTGGTTCACAGATTTAGTGATTCTGTCTATAACCAACCCTGAAGAATTCCCCAGGAGAGGATCTCTCTGCACCAGGGGGTTCTGGTCCATCCGGAGCCACAATGGCTCCAGTTGACAGGCTGATGCTTGAGAGGGACCTCCTGAGGAAAGCTAATTTCTCCTCCATAGTGATAGGGACTATTGAGCCATCTAGGAGCCCGTCCAGTACAAAAATATACAACGCCACGTGGAACACATTCAGTAAGTGGTGCCAGACAGCAAACGTAGAATCCATGGGACCCTCGATTCCACAAATTCTGGAATTCCTCCAGGAATTCATTTTCGCCCTCTCAGAGCCTTGAGAAAAGCCTCCAGTGCGTGGGAAAGGCGACACCACCACCCCGCCATGGTGCAGAAGGCCGAGTAGGCCGTGCTGGGGGTCACACACGCATGCGGTTGGGGGTGTTGCGCATGCATGCACAGGGGCACAGATGCATAGCATTGTGAGTGGCCATGTGTGCAATAGCACACACATGCACAATTTCGGCACGTGAGGAGAAAAATGTTAGCTCTCACTGATCTAGAGGTATCCCAAAAAACTTTATTTTCACAATAGGAACACTGGCAAATATTTCCCAATATTAAGCTTATATCCAAATGTATTTATAGAGTTTATGTTGTATTGGAGTTAATTTTCTCAAGTTTAAAAATATTAAAAATGAATTTTATATTAATACTTAAGCTGATAAGCCAAGTTGAACAATTCCTAGTAAGTTAACAACAAAAACATTCAAAGCTCGATCCTATATGTATTTTCATCTTACCTGAATTTGAAAATACTTGTACAGATAGGCACCGCCAAGGATTACAACAGCAAGCATAAAAGCTAATCCAAAACACATACACCAGCACCAAGCTCTTCTTTGACCAAGAGGCACCACTTCTGCTGGATCCTAGAAAGTCACACACAAAAAAGTAATCAATAGTGAGGTATATCCAGCTACATCATGTAGGTATAATGTAATCACCACTTGTGTCCATGCTATGTGAACATGCTTCCTTTCTTATCTTCTTTTCCACCTTGAACTACCACCAAATCTTCCACAGAATCCCTGAACTCCCTTCTGGAGTGGAGGTGGAATTCTAATACAGAAGCTATTCCATCAGCAAAAAGAGGTTTCACTTATTTCTACCAAGGCCACAAATCTAATTATTTTTTCCAGACAGTTTTTAATTATTAAACAGAAATTTATTCAATTTATTCAATAAATAAAAAATAAAAAATAAATTATTAAACAGAAAGCACTCATGTGCAAATCCTGTTTGTTGATTTCAGTTCGGCATTTAATGTAATCATCCCTCAGCATCTAGTAGACAAACTGGGAATTTTAGGCTTTAATACTCCTTCGTACAATTGGATTCTTGATATTCTTACTGATAAATATGTGCGAGTTGGGACTAATATTTCTAACATTTTCTTGAGCACAAGTTTTCCTCTGGGCTGTGTCCCAAGTCTGCAGTTGTTCATCCTGTTTGACCCATGACTATTGTGCTTGGTTTACCACCAACCATATTGTGAAGTACGCGGACGATAGAACAGTAGTGGGCCTTATTCAAGATGACAACAAGGTTGCTTACTGCAAGGAGGTAGAAGGTTTAGTGAACTGGTATAACAAAAACAGCCTCATTTTAAACATAAAAGAAACTAGAGAGATCATTATCGATTTTAGAAAAGACAGGCACAGCCACACACCTCTACATATTAATGATTCACTTGTGGAGGTGGTTAGCAGCATCAAGTTTCTGGGTGTGCAGTTACTGAGTAGGCTAGCTTGGTCGCTCAACAGTGAGACACTGGTGAAGAGGGAACAGCAGAGCATTTTCTACATTGCATGAGAAAAGTTTATTTTCCTTCCTCTGTCCTTTCCACTTTCTATAGAGGGATGATCAAGAACATCCTGTCATATTGCATTACTTTCTGGTTTGAAAGTATTACTGCTTCAGACAGGAAGGTGGTGCAGAGTGGTGAGGATGACAGAAAAATTCATTGGTAGTTCACTTTGTTCTATCCCGAAGATAGCACATAAGCAATGCTTGAACAGAGTCCACGGGATTGTCTGATTGTCTATACATCCTCTTGACAACCAGTTTTCCTTGTTAGCTTCTGGGAGGAAGCTTCGTGGTATCCAAAGCAGAATATCTAGATTCAGTCACAGTTTTGTTCCATATAGCATCAACCTTGTGAACTCTCAAGTTTCCTTTTTCTGCTACATATTCAAAATGGACAGTGATTAATATATATATATGTATACTTTATTGTCATTGTACATATATACACAGTTTACACATACAACAAAATTCACATAACACCCCTCTGGGCCCAACACACATAACAATCCCCAAACACACCCTCACCTACCAAAAAAATTCCCTGCCTCTAAACCACCCAAAAATCCACACAACAGACCAAGTAGTGCTGTCCAATAGGTCACTGATGGTGGCCCTTTAGTTCACTGTTGAGTGCAATTATAGCTCTGGGATAAAAGCCATTCAGAAGACGTGTGGTCCGAGTTTTAATTGTTCTGTATCTTCTGCCAGAAGGCAACAGTCTAAAAATATTGTAAGCAGGATGGGAAGAGTCTCTGAGAAGTTATGCAACTTCCTCAAACAGCAAGATGTAAAAATGTGGACTAGTGTACTCATAGTAAAAAAAAAATGACAGTAAAAAGTTATCTCTTATCTCTTAAATTGACCATAAAGTTTTCAGCACTTATGAAATCAAAATATTATAAGCATAAATGTGGAACAGAAGCACATACCGTAAGTCCTCACAATTATCTTTGAATAGCAACTTAATGTTACTTAAATAATCCATGTCTTGGTAACTGCTTACTTAGATTAATATAATGCAGTATATAGAAGGCTGCTCTGAAAGACAACCTGGAAGCTTCAGTCAACATAAGAAGGTAAGCAAAAGAAATTACCAGAAGTGCTCAGTATGATTACATTACACCAAGCATGTGTTTATTTTCAATTTCAACTTAATGTAACATTACTAACCAATAAAGTCCTTCATCTTTGAGGACAACAATATCAGAAGGAATCCAGTCCTCCCACTCACACTTGTCAATTTTATGAAGAGACTAGAGAATTCCAAAGTCACTTTTAGAATCAATTAACAATAAGTCTGGGTTTCCAACTTACATGAAAACCCACATGTACTTATATGTCTATATGAAGGCTTACCTGTTACAGACATACACCCTCAAAGTTCAGGTATCTACAGTGGCTGAGATACTCAAATTATGTGGGCAGGAAATTGGGATCACTCTAAATAATGGATTATACTATACAGATCAATCTCAGATAGAACGAAAGAATTTTAAAATGTATCAGATGATATAAATAACATCTTCAAGATTAGCTCCTGATATTGTAGATGCATCCATGCAAATGTCTTGGCATACCATTGCTTTCCTCCCATTGTTCAATTTCTTAGTTAAACTAACAGCTCTGGAATGTCCTGGACTAACTACATATAGTCCTCAATTTACAACCACAATTGAGACCAAAATTTCTGTTGCTAAGCAAGACAATTAAGTTTTGCCCCATTTTATGACCTTTCTTGTCACATCTGTTAAGTGAATCACCGCAGTTGTTAAGTTAGTAACACACTTACTTTGCTTTTCAGAAGGTCATAAAAGGTGAGAGAATGAGAGAAAGAAAGAAAGCACGAAAGAATGAAAGAACGAAAGAAAGAAAGAAAGAAAGAACTTCTGTGCCATTGAGAATTACATTGATCAAGTGCTGTGCCAGCAGAAACCAGTCTTAGGTGCTGCAGGTTGTCAGCGATTTCCTTCTCCAGCACATGGATAAATACACCTGGAAATACCTACCTACCTACTCTCCCCCTACCTACTTACTGTATTTCTCTATCTACCTACCAACCTACCCTCTCTCCCTACCTACTGTATTTCTCTCTCTCTCCCTCTACCTATCTACCTACTTTTTTAAAAAAAATGCCTCTTCAAAACCTTGGTGCGTCTTATACTCCGAAAAACACGGTACATGACTCTTTCTGTACTTCCTTACTAGGATAGATGTCTGTGAGCAAAAAAAAAGTTTTCAAAATTAATGTCACTACTGATTTAGGTAGAAGTCTATTAGTTAATAGACTTTTCAAAATCCCACAACACATTTATACTTACCTTAAAAGTCAGCGGATGTTACGTTATTCTTTATTAAAAGATACTGTAAACCAGTATACAATTGGAAATGTGCTTTCAAAAAAACTCTTTGCATATGAAAATCATACCATTAAAAGGGATGCCATATAACAATGTAAGAACAAAAAAACCTCCCAAAAACATCAGTGGAAACCAGTGTCTCAAATGAACCTGAATCATGTAAGAAGTTTGCTGCATCTCTCAGGCAAGGAGCTCCAATGAGAAAAACCTGCAATCAAGTGAGCAACCTCTGACAAAGAACTGGGACAGCTCTAGGACTGTCATAGTTATGACAAGCACAAAGCTGGATGCCCAAGGCAGCTTCTGCAGGGACCTGAAGCCTTGTAGTATCACCACCTCAGAACAGTCCACTGCAGCTGCCAGCGCTAACTGGGAATGTTTGCACTGCATGGATGTACATGGTACAGCAACCAAATTCCTGTTCTTTTTCCAACGAGAAAATCTTGAAAATTGGCTCCTGGATCTTGGTCACAAACAGATAGACCTTCAACTGCATTTCTCCCCTGACCATTCAAATCTGTGTTGATATTATACAAAATACCTACACAGAACACCGAAATTAAGCCACAGTCTTATTCATGCAAAGCAGATTAGTCTCTTCATTCACAAGAATTCTTGGATTGCTGCTCTTTCAGCAACACCATCACCAGAAAGGAAGCAATAATAGACCAATGTGTGCCGATGGACAGGCAAAATCCAAAGAAAAGAGATCGCTATTGCCCGAAGTCTCTTCTCGCTATCTGGCCTGTTGTCCCCTGAACAACAAATCTCTTTCAAAAGTATAGAAGAAATCCTTCCTAGGTTCCAGGAGTAAGTATCATGCTATTTTTAGCCTCTTACCCATCAAGACTGACCCATAGTTTTTGGACTAATTTGGACTCCAAATGGTCATTATTGCGACTTTCTTTAGATCAGATGGTATAGTGTAGGTTGATGTAAGTTATAGCATCTGGACAAAGGACAACCAAGTGTTTCAATGAATACTTTCTTCACAAACCGACACTTAATCAGTTCACTTAAAGAACTAAAAACTGCATACATATAGCATGCTAAGCGTTGATAACTTAAACAAATTTTATTTCCCCTTTTGGTTGATAGCCTTTCAAGGTAGTCCAGACAAGAAGCAAGACAATGAATACTACCTCTGAATTTATTGTAAAGTTTAGTTAACATAATCATGTAAGTCTGAAAGTACTTCTCCTGTCCCCTACTTTTACTCTTTCAAAAACTAGGGAGAATCCTTTCTGAGACCCTTTCTTCGCCCCTCTTTTGAACTCAGATTTCTCTTATCAGACCACTATCTAAGCTCAGATCTTTCTCCTGTCCTCCATGGTCAGTCCCAAGGAACATTACAGGTTAGAATGTTGTATAGTATAAACCCAGCACCTCTGGTTAATTTATGGTTCAATATACTGCATACATACAGATAATGGGTTATATAACAGGTGTTGTATGATCAGTTATATTGGATCTAATGGTGAACTGAAAAGAAATGAAATCCAAAACCACAATCTTCAGACAAGCCATGGCTGAGTCAGTTTGGATGCCTGGCAGCTAGACAAGTGCACACAATTTTCATTATTGGTTTACTTTTGCCTTCTTCCTTGGTTGGACTCAGGGAGCATGACTGGAAAAGGTTACCCAGAGAGCTTCCTGCTTTAAGGCAGAACAGGAACTCTGTTTCCCTCAGCACAGTTACATAGGATCCAAAGGATCCAAAATTTAAAAAATATTTTCCAAAAATTATGGTTGGAATCACAGTAGATTTCATGAATAATAGCAGCAATTTTGAAATCAATTGCCATTGCCCTTTTAATGGCATCTGCATCCTGTGTCAAAATATGATATACTTTTTCCCCTGTAAATCCCGGGTCAATCTAGTCTTGGAGTTCCCGGTGAGCTCCTAAGTACTAACATTAGTACTAAGTATTAATCAGGCCCAACTATTCAGGTTACCCAAGCAAACCCCAGATGTTGTTATGCAAAAGTAAACGAAACGACTTAAAAAAATCAAAGCCGACCCGGTCCTGTGCAACTGAGATAAAATATGTAAATATAAAGCGAGCCCCGCGATTTTTAAAGGCTTCTCACGCGTCAGCCATTTTAGATTCATAAACTGATATCCCAAAATTGAGGTAACATTTCACTTTCCCACTGTCGCGCTCCCAGGCAACTCTTCGAGCTAAAGCACATTAAAAACCCATGAGAAATACACTCGCCTCCAAAGCCCCAGCCGGCTTAAAGCTACTTCCGGAGCCTCACTAGGCACTATATATGAGCGAACACCCCCCCCTCCGCCCCAGTCCCTCCTTGTTTCGATTCCATCTCCCCCCCACCCCCCGGACAACCACATCGTTCCCCTTCCCAAACTCGGCGCCGCCCTTCTCGACTGCTCTTTTAGGCCGCAGCTTGCAAGATAAGCTGCTGCTCCGTGCCCGGGAGACCCGTTCTTATTTCTGCTGCTGACCCTCGGCAGGAGCACTTGCTGACTCCGGGGCGCCGGACTCCTCCTCTCCTCACCTTTGTGTCTGGGGACAAGATGAGCACTTGGTTGCTGCAGCTGTTTTTTTCATTCTGCCCCCCTTCTTCTTCCTCCTCCTTCTTGGATGCGTCTTTCTGCGCCAAGGCCGAGTTAAACGACACTTTCACCATGGCTGCAGAAAGCTCTCGGCTGAGGCTTCAGCAGGGATACAAAGCGTCAGGCAGCTGCAGCGAAGGTGGCCGGTCGCTTACTTCTCGCCGAGTCCCAGGGGCAGAACCGGGGTAGTTGAAGGTTCTGCGCGGCTCCCTCCTCCTTCTCTGTCGCCCTCAGGTGCCGAGCCTACCCGAGCGACCCAGCGAAGCCGAGAGGCAGGGGGAGGATTCGAAAGGGCGGGAGCCAGCCAGCCAACTCAGCGTCGAAGGCCGGATCGAGCAGACAGCCCTGCGCCGCAGGGCAAGTGGGAACCAGACTCGACGGGCCAGAAATCGGAGCTGCTGCGCAGGAAACCAAAAGCTCCAGCAGAGCGCGAGCCTTCTGCGGAAGTTTTCCCGAAGCACAAACATGACCACGACTGCTCAGGTTCGCCTTCATTCCGGTTGTATCTGAGATGCTAACTTAGAGCCCGGCGCTAGATTGTGGCTATCTGAAATTGGATGAATTCAACTGGTGCGAACTCGCTGGCTTAGGTCGGAAATTGCTCATAAAGCTCACTTGGTTCCGACCATACTCTATGACATGTAATCTTGAGCTACTACAGGAAATAAGGCAACCATGCATTACCTCACAAAATGTCTCCTAAATGCATTCACCTGAAATCTTTCATTTTACTCCCAGAGTCATACACAGGCGCATACCCCCCCCCCTTATACAGATATTTGCTTCTACTAAAGTGAGCCATGGTTCAAGGCAGTTTCTGCTATTACAGATGTGCTCATCTTTGGCTAAATAATTAACTGCCTGAATTGTAAATTAAAGACCAGCCAGTTAGCTTAACTCTTAGCAAAAAAACAACAGACGTATAATCTTTGTTTCCCTCTGCATATGTGTGTGTGGAGGTTCCTACCTGGACAAGTTCCCAGAGTTTTCTTGGCAAAGTTTTTCAAAAGCTGTTTGCTACTTCCTGCTTCCTAGGGTTGAGAGAAAGTGACTGCCCCAACCTAATCCAGCTCAAGGATTTCTGGTTTCTAGACTTGATGCTTTAATGGCTACCATAAACTAGCTCTGAGTCTAGTTTACCCTTCTATAATTCCTTGTGGCCTCCATCTACCTACTAATCAGGTTTGACCCTGCTTAATTTTTGCAAGAACAGCCAAGAGTGCTTCATTCAGATTATCAGTTTGTGGCTAGTGCACTGTGCAAATCCAGTAAATCATGATTAGGGTAACAAGGGGTGCATTGCAAAGCTAGAGCCAGTCTCTTCATTTTAAAGTGAAGTTTAGCGTTTTTACTCCTATTGGTATTATTTTGTGCTTGTTTATCCCGAACTGCATCCACCACCATTGTTTGATCAGTACATTTTTATAGTCTGCTTTCCTTTCATTTCCAGTTGAGATTTTAAGACGGCTTCTGGCCTTTTAAAAAGTTCATTTTTTAATCGAGATAATAATTATCCTTCCTGAACATCTGTGCTACCAAATTGGCAATTACCACCGGCAATTGAGCCCTGAGAAGACTGCCAAAAAAAAAAAGCCTCTCCCACGCAGATTGGCTGCGCGACCATCTGGCCGAGGAAGGCGGAGTCAAACCGAGCGTAACTCTGCCGGACCGGGAATGGAGAAGCCGCTGCGCCCAGGGGTCGGAGTTGGAGTGGTGATCACCAGCCACAGGCACCCTGGTTGCATCCTAGTAGGCAAGCGGAGAAGTGTCGTCGGGAGCGGTTTCTTCCAGCTTCCCGGAGGACACTTAGAGTTTGGGTGAGCTGGAGGCTTTCCTCGTGACGCTGTCACGCGGCCCGTTCCTCTTGTGCACGTGGAGCTAGCAGAGGGGCTTTGGGGGGGGGGGCACTCGACTACTTTTAAGGTATTTGGACTCCAATTTCTGGAGTCCCACAGCCAACATTCCGGGAATGGAAGTCCACACATTTTAAAGTTGCAGTCTTTGAAAAGCACCGGGATAAATAGTTGGGTGTCTTCTGAATGAATGCTCGGTTTTAATTTTTAAAAGTTGTAGGCTTCATACAGCCGGGGAAAGGAAGGAAGGAAGGAAAGGGGAATTAGTAAGTAAGGAGTCAATCATCATCCGTAACAGAATAACAGTTGGAAGGGACTTTGGAGGTCGTCTAGTCCAATCCCTGTTCAAGATGGAAACAGTTTTAATTATATGGAATGTTATTGTTTTAAACTTTTATTGGTGGTAAAGCTTCTAGATTTTGGTTGTAAAACATCAAATGACAGTGGTAACAAATAGATATAGTAGAGCAACATTCGCTCTTTTTTGTAGCCCAAATCTGGAATTGCTGGTTAATAATTTTATTAAAATGGGGGGTTATTGCAGCACAGAATTGAGGGGAAGAGAAGGCTTTGATCCGAATAATAGGATGTCAGAGCTTTTCTTGACTTTCTAGTGGCAGTAATAGTAACAGAATAACAGTTGAAAGGGACTTTGGAGGTCTTCTAGTTCAACCTCCTGCTCAAACAGATCTTACCATTCTGGACAAATGGCTGTCCAATTCCTTCTTAACCTCCAGGGATGGAGCATCCAAAACTTCAGAAGGCAAGCAATAATTGATCAATTATTCTCATTGAAAATTTCTCCATAGTGTTCTAGATTGGATTTCTGATAAATTTCCATCCCTTACTTCTTGGTTGACCTTCTCCTCTCTGTGACAGCCCCTCAAATATTGGAAGACTACTATCAAGTCACCTCAGTCCTTCTCTGCATTAGGCTAGACATACCCAGCTCCTGCAATCATTCATTGGCTTTCACCCTACATCCCCTTATCATCTTTGTTGCTTTGTTGCTCTCTTTCATCTTTTTTGTATTGTGGTAATCAAAACTGGATGGAGTATTCCATGTGTGATTTTGCTAATGTAGTATAAAGTGGTATCATCACTTCATGTGAACTTGATACTATCCCTTGGTTGATGCAGCTTAGGACTGTATTGGTTTTATTGCAGCACCCTGCTGACTCATACTTGAGTGCAGGGGTGGGTTCCTACTGGCATTGGTACCGCTTCGCATGCACATCTGCTTTCAGTTCTGCTTTCTTCACTACTGTCACCTTACCATCTTCTAATGGACTGATTGATTCCTTGACTTTTTTCTTGTTTTTTTACATATTGAAATAAATTTTATTATTTTTGACATTTGTTGCAAGTCTTGTTTCTTACTTCTGCCTTAGCTTTCCTGATGTCATCTGCAGATTCACACTATAATGGGCATACAGAAGCACACCATTGTGCTACCATCCCTGTCCTACAGTTCCCATTTATTCGTCCCTGTTTCATTCATACTCATGTTTATTCTTACACCTATTATCTTGTAAACGATTGTCAAATTAAATAAATAAAAATAAATATGCTGGTATTTTGTTTTAGTGGTGTATCAGTCCTTCCACTTTTTATTGTTGTTTTTGTCTTTCAGTTTATCAGAGTTTTTTTTTAATGCAACCATGCTGGTTTTGTCTGGGGTTGAGATATGTTTTAATGCCTTTTCAGAAAGCCAGGAAAGTGGGAGCCTTCCTCACCTCTGGGGTGGGGGGAATACTCCACATGAATATTTCAACAGAAGAGGAGGTTCTCTTCCCTGACCTTACCAGTAGGAGTTTCTTTAACTGACAGAGTCTGCAACATACCTTCCCTTACCTGACCATGTGAGACGGGCTGATGTAATAGGAAAAAGTGTTTCCATAAGAAGCCTGGCCCCATGCCATGTAGGGCTTTATGGGTCACAATCAACACCTTGAATTGGACCTGGAAGCAAATTGGCACCCAATGCAGCTTCTGAAGCAGAGGTGTTACATGCACCCTTTGGACACCTAAAATTTGCCCATGCAACTGCATTTTGTACCACCTGTATCCTCCAGATACTTTTCAAGGATATCTCTATGTTGTGCATGTTGCAATAGTCCATATTTGAGTTAAACGGCATAAATGAGAATGCAGAGAACTTCTATATACAGGAAAGGACATAACTGCCACACAGATTGAAGCTGAGCAAAGAGATCCCTAGGCACCTGCTCTGACCACCTGACCCCCAGGTTATGTGGGCAAGGCAAAGTTGAAAAAGTCCAGAATATAAAGGGGTATACCACAGCCACTCCATATTATAAGGTTATAAAAGTACAATAAATAAGAAAAACTATCTGAAGCTACTGAAACACCAAATATTTTCCATTAGCTCAACATGCAAAAAAGCTTTACGCCAGTAAACAAATATTAAAATTATGCTACATCACAGAAAATGAATTAATGAAAATAAAGCGCTATCACTTCTTTATAAGCAAATCAATTTCTTTGGAAATAAGGGCAAACAAAAGCTGACAAAAATATTCAGGAATCTTGTTCAGAGTAGATGCCTGCTAGTTGTCATATAAACTGGATTCTTGTGATGTTTCAAACCAATAGAACCATTCTTGCTTTCTGACTAACTCATATTTCCTTCATTTTTCCTCTCTGTGCAGTGAAAGTTTGGTAGAATGTGCAGAGAGAGAAACTTTAGAAGAAACTGCTTTGCATCTAACAAATGTGCAGTTTGCTTCAGTTGTAAATGCTGCCAGTTTAAAGGACAATTACCATTATGTCACCATCCTAATGAAAGGAGGCGTTGATATGAATCGTGAATCTGAACCAAAGAATCTGGAACCTGATAAAAATGAAAGTAAGTTTTTAAAAAACTCTGTATCCATGTTGTCTGCATATATGTATAATGTAAGAATGGTTTTCTGCTTTTTTTGTTTGAACATTTGTGTCTGTATAAAAGTGCAAATCATATCCCTTTGTTGATTTTGTGTCTAGGCAAGCGTTGGGCTGCAAGCTTCTCTAATTTATCTTTTTAAATTAAATAAATTGAATTGAATTGAATTAATTTCTAGGGTACTGAAAATGAGTTCCAGCATTATCTTTTGAGTTGTCTACTCAATATTTGTCTCTAAACTTCCTGTAACAAAATATGTCAAGTTGTAAGACTGCAAAATAATTAAGCAGGTTGCAACTCTGATTTTATACTAAAATGTAATAATAAAACAGGAATGCTTGAACCTAGTTTTATGCAAAACAGTTTGCTTCCCTCTGCTTTTGAAGGTATCTTGGTAACAATGGTATGGGAAACAAAATGCTGGATTAAGATGACCCGTGACCTAATCCTTCAGCACTACTATATTATACAGGGTTGGGCTTGTGTTTATGTGTGTTATTGAAGGAAGAATTAACCATTCAAAGAGTTTGAGATCAGGGCACACATTACATCATTTTTGCTGGGACAGATTTGATGATTGTTAGAGATTGGCACTTACATTTGATGTCACCTGCATGCAATAGGTCTTCTCTAACTCTTGAGAGGTACCTACATTTTAGATGTATGAAAGTTTTTTTCTTTGTAATGTTTTTAATTTTTATGCTTTTAATTCTTTTTTTAAAATTGAACATTATATGCACCACTTGCAGCTGTCACAGCCATATGTAGCATTGTAAAATGATGTGTTTTGTGTTTCTGGGTTAAAAAATCTATGTCTGTATCACAACAGTCTGGGAATTTTAGGCATTTACTATTTTCCAATGAATTTCTTTCTCTATATAAACTCTCATTTCCCAATCTGATGCTACATCATCCTAGCAATCATTGACAGATTAATGTACTTCTTATGCTGAAACACTTGTTCTTTTTCTTTTTGTAGATTGGAAATGGGTAAAATGGGATGAGTTTCCACCAGCGGATAAACTCTTCTGGCCTCTACGCTGCTTAAGAGAACAAAATTATAATCCTTTCAAAGAAGAATTAAATCACCTGATTGGGTACACTGGAAATCTATAAAAGTTATATTTTGACACACAACTTCACATATTTTTTCTTTACAACGTATTTTAATACAGTGATGTATCCTAGTATACAGGGCTTAATGCATGCTTGTGATACTTATGGTTTTGTTATTGGTCAAAGCAGCTGCAATAATGCATCCTATATTTTATGTTACTTTGCTCTGTAAAAAAAGATAAAAACGTTTATAGTTGCTCCCATAATTGATATGATCCAATTAATCACAAATGGTGATAAACTCTCCCCATTCTAATCCATTTGCTCTCTGACTTAGGAGAACCACCAATGGAAAGAAGAAAAATTACTACCAGTAGTGTGCAAGCTTTTTTTATCAAGAAAACCTGTGAAACTTTTCCAATGGGAAAAAACTTTAACATGTTTTTATGCAACTATATAACCCACATTGTTTTTAGTTTTTCACTAGTTATTTTTGCATGATACGCTGAACCAAAATTTGTTCAGCCACATTAGTTCAATGTATTGTATAAACTTTGCCTCTATGGTTAACTGAGTAAACCAGGAACTATGAAAATCCATTTCAAGTCCTTTAATTTTTTAGAAAAATTCTTTTTAAACAAAAAGCCTTCAATTTGAAAGAAAAAAGAGAAGTTAGCATAGGCCAGATCCAAGAGGAAAGTGTTGGGTGACTGCTGTGCTGTTTTAAAATTGACAGTATTTTAGCAAGGAATCCCAGCAGATAAGATAAAACAGCAGAGTGAAAAAAACCATCCTGACTATCTGGAACAGTCAGGAATATGTGCCCAAGTATAACAAGTGAAATCTTAATTCAAACAGGCAGGCTGAGTTCACAGAGTATATCAAGGTAATTTTGGCTTAATATAGAGAACCAGCCAATTCTGATTTAATCAATAAATGAGATTTTAAGAAAAACATTTCCAAGATGTTTAAATCCATTCATATTACTTAGGTTTTCTTAAAATTTACCTCTTCCTCTAGTTCATTGGGAAGGCCAAGTCCCCACTGCTCCTACTGAAAAGCCAGCCCTTTCTTCATCATACTCTTTCTCTCCATGGCTGTCCTTAGCTTCTATCACTGATGTTTTCCTTTGCCCTCCCTGGCTTCTGATGATCTGACACCATTTCTCTCTCCCCTTAACCCCCCCTTGCCTTCCCCTTCACCATCATCTTGAATTCATTGTCTCTATCCTCCAAATTTGAGAACCAAAGCTATCTCCTGTACACACACTGTTTGCCAAACTTAGGGCATGTTTAATGGGCCTAGATTACTGTTAAAAATTCAGGTTGTCTGCACTTTAACAGGCACCATTGGGACCAGCAAATCCATGATTCAGAAAGCCATTACATGACCTTATGGCCTCACCTTCACATTCATTAAACAAGATATGGTGCAACCACAATACATTCAGTATTTTTAAGTGAAAACTTACTATTTTATATGTAAAAGCTTTTATTCACTTCTTATACAACCTGATTGTTAATGAATCCTATTAGCAAAATTCATACAAAACTATTTTATACCTTCATCCTCTGTGTGTATTGGGCTACAATTCCCTTGACAAAAAGCCTAGGAAGTGGAAGTGCTGGTAAAGTATTACAAACTAATGCACATGCAAAGTAGCAGGCTGGGAAAGTCTCATTAAATAATATTTTCCGATTTTATGCAATCAGAAAGATTATTTGATCTAAAGATCTGTTAGCAGAATTTTACTCATAGAATACTTCTTTAATAGAGTTGAAGAATGGAATTTTCTCCCACATCTCTGCTGCTTGAAGGTCTATTTTGAAAGACTAGAAGACTTACTATAAAAACATTAAGAAATTGGTGACAATTGTTCCTTAAAATTCTTTGCTGTTCATAGAAGTGTTATTCTACTCACAAGAAACAGCTAACTTGCAATTTCATAGATATTTATTTAGTGCAAAAACATTTTTATGAGTAAACACATACCAAAATAAATTATGTCAGAGTATAACGTATTTCCAGTGGCTACCATCACCCTATTTCAACAATTATCTGAAATTCTGGGACAAAGTCATATTCATCAAATACAAGAGAATGATTCTCATGAATTTTTAAGTTTCCTCCTTGGTACCTCATCCTCCATCTGGAATGCAGAATGTGTATTCGCTGGTATGATCAAGTGATTCAGATGCAGGCCCTAATCGGAGTCACTACTGCTACTTGATGAATCTGTTGACATAACCTCTACATCATCCTCATTCTCCTTATTATGTCCAGGAGGTTCTAACATAAAGTCATTGCTGTGATTAGGAGGAAGCATGTTCATTGATATGTCACTTGATTGCCAGGGATATTGTGGTGCAAGTACATCTGAAGAAAAAAGAAATATACAATTACTCCATGCTCTTATTTTTTTAATAATATATTAAAATGACATGGAAGAACTTTCTGACAACCAGAAATTTACAGTATAAAATTGCACATCAATTTTACAAACATCAAAGTAAACTAGCCATATATTTGTAATTCCCACTGATTTCAGAAGAACATTCTCTTTTTCCCATTAAACCCTCTGATGCTAAGAATACCTTGACAGGTAGCCCTCAACTTATAACCACTCATTTGATGACCATTCAAAGTTATAACAGCACAAAACTGATTTATGACAGGTTTTCACATGACCATTGCAGCATCCCCATGGTCATGTGATCAAAGCCAGCATGGTCATACTCCACTGAGTATCAAGAATGCAGCTGTAGAGGTTGTCAACAGTATTAAGTATCTGCGGGTGCAGATAACTACCAGTCTGAACTGGTCTTTCCACATGTCATTCTGAGGTTTTGAAGTATTTTTGGCAGGACTACCAGATTCTGTAACAGCTTTGTTCCCTATGCCATCCATCTGATAAAACTCGCAATATTTATTTTTCTCGCTATGTACATGTATATATCCGAACTAGACTGTTGTTTCTCCATGTCATTTATAGGTATAATTCTGTATTTATTTTGTATTCTATTATGTAGTGTATATTGGAGATTTTGACTTTGAGAGCTGTATACAGCAAAATTTCATTTTTATGTCTGCTGATTAGTGTACATTCAAAGTGAGAATAAGGTTAGTCTAAGTCTAAAATTCAGACTCTTGGCAATTGACTCATATTTTTGATTATTACAGTGTCCTGGAGTTGTGTGATCACCTTATGCGACCTGATAAAGTCAATGGGAAAGCTAGATTCACTTAACAACTGCAGTGATTCACTTAATGGTGGCAAGAAAGGTGGTAACATGGAGCAAAACACACAACTCTCATTTAGCAATAGAAATTTTGGACTCAACTGGGCTTGTAAATTGAAGATTACCCATAATTTGTTAATCTAAAAAAAGATATCAGATTCCTGATTTCAAACCGCACTACACATGCTTAATAGATAAAAATAATTGAACCAATATTCCTGTTAAATTTTTTGTCAATTTTTCATTGGGACGCAACTGTTTACTGTATAATTTCTCCCTTTGCAAACTGAATGGATGCTTACTGTGGACAGCAAATGGATAATATTAAATAACTGGGCAAACACCGTCCTCCGTATAAATCAAATGACCTTCTCCAGGCACCAAAACTCGATTTCCAAGAGTAAAACAAATTTGTCCCATAATAAATGCAACTGATATGTATTCCCCATGTGCAAGGAAGTATAAACCATTGACCATAATTTTATTTTCTGCCAGGCAGCTCATAAAGCTTCCCAACAAGCATATCAACAGCCACAATGGGTTCTCCTGCAGCATATGTGTTATCCTCTACTACCTTGAGCCAAGATAGCATACCGAATGTCAAGGTGCAGGTAATGGTGAAATGATTTGCTGATGTTAAAGGATGTAGATACTTTGAGGGAATATTAATGATTCTGCAAGAACTCATTGGCATTTGCAAGCAATGTGCTGCCAACCTGAGTTTTAGAAGAACTTAAAGCTCTCACAATGAACAAGACAGCAAATAAAAGCAGGTATTTTTATGCTATCTCCCATTTATTGTATTTGGTCAATAAGCTAATTTGCTTTTCTCTCTCACTTCTATCAACCCGAGAAATTTCTAGGTTAGCATGTACCTCTTTTTTCTACTATTTTTCAAGACACCTATCCACCCTTTTATTTTTGTCTAATTTATTTCTTAGGCTATTACTACCAGAATCTTGTCTTCTTTAGAAATTCAACTCTTCTCACCATTAGTAAAATTGTATTTTTTCCATTTAAAAAAATTACAGGATTAAATTCTTCACTCAGAAGTCTTCTTTCCTCTAAAATTAGCAATTTATACAATTTCACCAGAAAATCATCTTACAGAAAAAGAAGGCAATCTTATTCCCTCCCTAGATTTCAACTTCAGTGGTAAGGTGATGCTGATATCCCCCCCCCAAAAAAAAACAGAGCCCTGGTGGTACAATGTTAGAACACAGCATTGCAGACAAATTCTGCCCACAGCCTGTAGTTTGGTCCTGATCAACCTGGAGGTTGACTCGATCTTCCATCCTTCTGAGGTTGGTAAAATGAGGACCCAGATAGTTGGGGGCAATATGCTGACATTGTAAACCATCCAGAGAATGCTGTAAAGAACTATGGGGCAGTATATAATGCTGCTAAGTGCTAAAATAGCTGAAGTCACTTGTTTTTCCATTACAGACCAGCTTTGATTTAAAAATTAGAAATAATCTCATGATAAAATTCTAAATCTTTTTAAAACAATTCTTTTACTCAAGCTTGTGCGAATACTGTACACACATTTCACTACAGTGATAAGTAAATGCTTTTAATATTTTCATTTTTAATCTCTGAATATATTTCAATCTTTATTTTAAATAAATTCTTAGTTTATTTCAAGGGACTTTTCTTTATTTTCCTAATTTCATTAACTTCTGAGATTTACAACATTTGTCATGCCTAAGGTTCCACGCTGCATATTCATATGTATATATACATTTTATATACATAAAGTGTGCATATGAACACACTTGACAACAGACTCATTTCTCTTAAATTTCTATTACCTGGCAATCTGCCGGCTGCAAGTGCATCTCCTGGTAAGTGTCCATTAACTCCATTTGCTGAAGGATTGTTCATCTGACCCAAAAGACCACTCCTCATCTCCAAATCAGTTGGATATGGTCTTCGAGGATCCCCTTAAAAATAATGATTTTGTTTGCAATTCTGAATAAGCAAATATAAGTGAAATATATAATAGTGGTTTTCTTTAATGATCAGTTTTACTATTGCTTTCATTTACCTATTACTTTGTTTTAACCTTCTGTAAACCTCCTGAAATCATTCATGAATGGCCAGCTTTTAAAATAGCATGAATTAACAAATAATTTATTTTCCCTGTCATACTCTTCATAAAAAAAATCTTAGATAAGTTAACAGTTGCTCACTTGGTAGCACAAAGCATGCATGCATTCAGTAGTCAAAAATTCAGAGTCAAAGGAAAAAGATTCAGCACTCAAAGGTAACTCCTTAAAGCAGCTGCACATTTTCTAAGGCTGCCTCTAAAGCTATAGCTTAATTCTAGAAGACAGTTTCAAGGAATTGCATGTTACATTCATACACATGTGCTCCAAAGCTTATTTCACTTTAATAATACAAAGCACTGCATAAATCTCCCGTGTTAGAAAATATGTATTTTGCATTACCTGTCAACAAATTTATCAAGTAGTAGTATATATAAACATATTTGTTTATATATGTGAATACCTATTGTCAGTAAAAATAAAATGATATATAGACATATTTATCATTTACCTGGCACCCAAGTTAGAGGAGCACAAACAGCATTGCTGGCACTAATTCTATGAGCATATTTAATTATTTCTTCAGACGAAATAGCACCTGTAAGAAATGTAGATACAATGAATGCATGCAGCTATCCATTCTGTAACATAAAATTCACTATTAATCCTTTCAAGTAAAAAAATGTTGAAGCATTAAGATTATAAAATGATCATTTCCTTTTGTTTTCCCGAGCCCTTTCTTTCTTTTTGGGCAGCTCTATGTGCATTTCAACCTCTCTTCTATAATGGAAATTTATCTTGTAAGGTGCTACATTTTCGTATGGTATGATGGTTCTCATGAGAAACACTTTAAAATACCCAAATGAAAATGATTCCTGTGTCTTCAAATTAAATTCTTGTGCAAAAATGATGCAATAAAAGCCAAACATTCAGAACATTCCTCCCTGCTGATTCATGAATATACTACAGACAACAGAGACATTCCAGTAGTTTTACTTTCTGTTCTGCTCTATAATTCTACATAAATTACAATTCCCTGTTGCTCTAATGTAAACAATGCTGGGAGTTGCAATTTCCGAATCTCCAGAAAGCCATTGTTTCCCCTTCTCATAATTTTATCTAGCATCCTGTGAAGCACCAAAAACTGTCCTTACAAAGCTAGAGAAATTAAACCAGGAATATGTGTGTTGTTCAATTGCTCTGTTTAGTTTCACCTCAATCCTCTTCTAAATAATTGATCCAGCAGGAAGCTATTGATGAACTCAAAGATCTCATAGAAGATTGCAAGATTTTATTTAATTTGTTTTGGTCACAGCTTTATCAAGGTGCAAATGACCGAAAATGCCTTTAGGTGAACAAGAATAAATGATACACTGAATTGTCTTGTTTTTTAAATGTACCATGAATTTTTAAAAATATATAGGGTAATTATTGATGAAAATAAATTATGATTGAAACAAATGTTTATAAATTTCATGTGACATGCAATGTTCAACATGGTTGCAGTAACAGACTTAAAAAGAAATAATTAAAAACACTTACCTTTTCTTGCCTTTTCTATTGATTTCAGTTTTTCTTTTGCTTGATAAACAGCTGTAGCCTATATGTAAAATACTATGTATTGTTATAGCAATAGCAATAGCACTTAGACTGATATACTGCTTCATAGTGGTTTTACAGCCCTCTCTAAGTGATTTACAGAGTCAGCCTATTGCTACCAGCAATCTGGGTCCTCAGTTTGCCGACCTCGGAAGGATGGAAGGCTAAGTCAAAACTTGAGATTTGAACTGCCGAACTGCAATCAGCTGCAATGGGCTATTAATTAAATGAGAACTGGCTGGCTTCATATAAAATGCTAAAGAAAAAACTAAATTGATTGATTTTCTACAGCATGCTAGCCAAAATATGGTTTTGGTCTAAAGAATTGTACACTTCAACCTCTTCCTTTATTACAGTTCCACATACTGTATACATTTAGACAATTTGATAATCAGGGGTTTCAGGCTTGAGGAGCTATCTTTTTTTAGTAACATGCTGTAGGATTCATCTAAAATATTCACATGGTTACCAGCTAGCACATCCAAATTTCAAGAAAAAAACCTGCAGACTAGCACAGAGAAAGAAAACAGATTTCAAGAAAGTATAGACAACTTTGGCTTGCAGTAACATAGCAACCAAAGGAAAGTATTAAAGATATTAAAAATAAACTAGCCTATTACTAGAACATTTAATACTAATAAACTATACCAACTTTCTGTATGCATGATTTAATAGGCACAAACATCAAAAGATATCGAGCACTTCACTCACCAGAATATGCTCTGCTTCTTTCAGTTGTTTTTGAAGCTGCTGAATATCATTGTCTCTTTTCTCTACAACTTTTTCCAATACCTGCATTTCATGGTGGATTTTCCCTTGATCAAGAGCTAGTTTCATCAATTCTTGGAACTCTTTATCCCGATGAATTAACAATTCCAGGATCTGTGCAATAAATAATTATATAACAGGAAAATGTAACTCTTGTCAATTTCAGGATTTCCAATAAAATCAAATATTGTAGTAGCTATCTAGATTTTCTAATAGCTGTAGTTATAGATCTCAGAGCCTGGATGAAAAAAAGCATAAATTTATTTATGTAATAGCATAAATAAAAGTAGAAAACAGACATACTACTTTACTTTTCAGGCTGGTCAACCTGGAGTTAATTAACACAATATTTTTTCTATAGTTTTATAAGATTTTTAAACTCTTTACCTGGCTCTCTTCCCCAGGTTGTGCTAGCTTCTGATTTCTTGAAATTGCCAAAACTTCAATCAGTTCTCTAAAGCAAAACAGTATAAGTTGTGGGCAAAAAGGAGAGTTTTAGTGTATTACCCATTCCTCCAAAGCAAATAAATTAAGTCTTCCTTTCATATTAAATGCCATTCCCCTGTTGTTTCAGCTAATCAGGGTAAATCCAGTTAGATTTGATATTTGACAGAATTAATTGTTATAAAAATGATAAATAAATGCAGTTAGTAAACAAATTAAAAGAATTTAGGTGGTCTTATAGTAAAAATATAACAATGGATAGGGATTTTAGTTTATTTATATATATAGTGAAATTGAGCTAGAAAGGGCATGGTGTTTAAAGTGGACATCCTGTCTGTGATGGCACTAGTTGGGCCATTGTAGGTAATTTTTTTTCTAATCATCAATTGCTAGTGACTATGGATCGTCAGGTGAAGTCGCATTTGCAATGTAAAGGAATTTTTTAAAATTCTGCTCAAAGGTGCATCAAAATAAATCTACATTCAATTCAGAAAAGTAAGTTTTGCACCCCACAGACCTGAGCATGTAAAATGTTTGAAGAACAATTTTCACACAAAAGCCAGATTCAAAAAAAGAACAAGAGTTATATCCTGTCTCACATATCTTGAGCACACTTGCTTCTCAAGTTTGTTCCTGCAAGTCTGCCAGCCCTCCACAACCGTTTTGCAGGGAAATAGAAAAGTCCACTTTATGGTTAACCACTAGCCAGTTTGGGCTATTGGCAAATGCACCAGGTTAGAAAGCAAGTGAGTTGAAGTCATGCCTTAGCCATGAAAGTCAACTGGGAGACTTTAGGCGAGTCATT
This sequence comes from Thamnophis sirtalis, assembly GCF_051295495.1. NCBI lineage: Eukaryota > Metazoa > Chordata > Lepidosauria > Squamata > Natricidae > Thamnophis > Thamnophis sirtalis. The sequence goes on along the minus strand of NW_028261385.1, from coordinate 114,445,108 downwards.
CTCCCTTGTCAGCCCAATCCACCTCATAGGGTTGTCGTCGGGAGAAAAAATAGGAGGAGGAAGGTGTGTTCGCCACCTTGAGTTATTTGTAAAAGTAATAAAGGCGAGATATAAATAAATAGTTCCTTCTCAATGAACCTAGAAATCAATATTTTGAAATTGGGTACTTATTAGCCGTCCAATAACGTTGTATTCACGTCAAGACGCCCCAAGTCCCGCTTTTTAAACCATCCCTTTGGCCGAGGATAGGAGCCCTGAACACAAGAGGAATTCCCGTTTATGCTCTTCCACAGCCAGCGCCAAGTTCCGCGGCGGAGCCGGAGAGATCCACGACGCGACGTCCAGCAGCGCCTACCTGGCCAGCAACTCCAGATCGTCCAAGGCAGCCAGCAGCTTCTCCCTGGTGCTGCTCTGCTCCCCGCTCGCTCCGGCCGCCATCCCGCAGCCTCTGCTGGCCGGAAGGGGAAGCCGCGGCAAAGATCGGAGGAAAGTACTGCAGCCGGGCAGCAGCCAGCAGGCTGAGAGCGGCCCCTGGTGACCTCGGCGTCAAGGCCTGCGCAGGGAAAAGGGAGAAGGAAATTCACGCGGCTTTAACCCCCCGTTCTGTTCCGGAGCCTGGCATTATATTCAATAAGACCGCTTTCTTCCCTTCCCAGGGCTCCTGCTGGGAAACACAACCCCGTTTTAAAGGGGGTGGCCGGCCCATGGCACCTGCATTTAACCTCTTGCACCTCTTCATACGTTTTGGCGAAGGGGATACCATTAGTTGGAGGGCATAAATAAAATTAAAACTCTTTGGATAAAAGGCAGGGAAAAGGAAGTTTTCTTTGCAGCTATTGTTACGTTGGGAAAGGTGAAACGAAAAACGACATCAGCGGGAAATGATTATAGGATTCGGTTATAAAATCGGTTATAGAGCCGATGGCTGTCACCGCGACTCCAAAGGCCAGGGTAGGGATAGATCGTTATGGAGAAAACCTGTCTGCGGTCACTAGGAATTAGAAATAACTCGGTACTACGTAATCAAATCCCTAAAATACTTCGAAGGAGGGGCGGAGCAATCGGGGCATCAAAGCACCAACTTGAGCGCTTTCAGGGTAACGCGGCCCCGAAATAAAGCCCAAAGGGTTCAAAACGTCTTACGCGGCGCCAAGCAGGACCACTGTGTCTCCGCCAGTGGCTTCCGCTTCCTCCCTAGAGCAGGAAGAAGAATAAACGCACCAAGAGGACTCGGCTGCCTTCGGATCGGTTCCTGTATTTCTGCGCAGGCGCCGGGCGGGCGGTACTGTTTTCGGGAGCGGCGGGGGCCCGCATGAAGGAGGTCGATCATGGCCGCCTCCATGATCTGTACGCGGGTAGTTACCGCGGCCGCCCGGCAGCTGAGCGGGTGTCAAGGTGGCGGCGGCCACGCGACTTTGAACGCGGCTGCCAAGGTGAACGAGCGCGCAGGTGATCCCTGGCAGGGAAGGGGCATGGGGACGTCCTTCCCGCCCGCCGCAGCTTCTTGGGAGTTCAGCTGCAAAAGGCAAACACTGACCCGAGGTGCCCCGAAGGGGATCGGCTGCCTCCTTCCGCCCCGCCTTGCCTCCTTGCTTTACAGGGAAAGGGCACAGATGGAGGGCAACTGCCCGGCCATTCTTCTTACCCTCACCCGCTCCTCTTCAGGTGTCTCTGGCAGCTTCCTGGCTTATTTCAGCACCTTTCAGGGGTTGGGAAGAAGAGTGGATGCAGATGAAAGCAGAGAGGGCTGGCCGGAATAGTGTTGGGGAACCTGCCAAGGAAAGTCCAAACTGAATCTCAGTTTGGAGGATAGGGAGGAGAGTTGTGATCAGTTGGCTAAAGCAAGGTCATTCAGAAAGATCATGACCTGTATACTCTTTCAGTCTGCTTCTGGCATCATAAAGGGAAAACCAAGGTATATTATTAAGGGTTGCCTTTACGTATTTTGGGTGCAGGTTTTGCTCAATTACAAGTGGAACAGCTACAGTAAAGGACTGTGAGCATTGAAATTCCATATGTTTTTTTAGAAAGAAGAAATAAGACATTGATAACTGCAGCCTCTTCTGCACTTGTGGGAGAATATTATTGGGTGCTGTTGATTGCCATTGTGTATTGATAGTTGGGGGCAATGTATGTGTGGAATTTTCACTTAGGTATTTTTTTAGGTATACAGTCTTGAGATGAAGTTGGTACCTTTTCATATCCCTGCAATATTGTGACTCACAGTGTGTTTAGAGCTTCATCCTGTTAGTAGAGATTCTTGCAACAGTATACTGTGTCTTTATTGAACATGCTAAGCCAGCATTCACTGTTTTTGTTGGAAAAGATATGTGAAACCTTAGGATAATCATCTATCTTAGAGATACATTGAATCAAGTTTCAGTGAGTGAGGCAATAGGAATTTAAGGGATCCTTCCCTATAAAACAAACATTGTCATCACTGGATCTGCTCTTCATATGTTTGTAGAACTGAATCTTGCCTCAGTCAAAAGAGATGCAGGCAGTCTTCATGTTGATGTTCATGAGGCTGGAAAGAGCTGCCAAATTCTTGCTAAAGATTTTGGCCTCCATTAATCAACAATAAGGCAGATACTGTACAAATGGAGAAAATACAACACTTATTGTTCCTAGGGATGGATCCAGTTCTCAGATCCAGCTTAATGTCAGGGCTGCTTCACTTAATAACCAAGAAAGAAACCACTCAACTCCATTTTGCAGAATTAAGAGTACTTTTACTGGTTATAAGTAAATAGAAGCTAAGCAAAGCTGGATCTGAGATAAAAGCGCGCGCAAGCATAGATATCAATGTATGACCCATTCCCCTCCCCTTGGTAACCCCAGCCCATAGTCCAACCCAATTACTCCACAGGTGTCATGTGGGAGACATCTTCAAAAACCATCATCAGGTTGTTATGCTGGACAGTTGGCCTTGGCGGGAAACTCCTCTCCCCGCCACATGTGCAGTAGATGGTGAGAACAACTCCCTTCTTACAGTCTCTCCTGTACAGAATATTTCCCACACCCAAATACCATGCCCCCCCCTTTCAATGGCAGCTGAAAAGCAAGCAGCAAAACAGAGGCTGACATCCAGTATTCATGAGATCACAAACAAGTACCTAAGTATCAGTATCTAATGTCAGCAACAACAAATCTTTCATAAGGAAAATACTGAACAAGAGTAGGAGCAGGGGCAGCTGTGGCTAAGGGGGGATTTGCTTACAATCTTTCACACTGCTCCTAGCCATAGTTATTTATTGTCACCACTCTGTAGATTACTGTGACATGCTCTAAATGTGGCTGCTATTGAAGACCATATTTCATTATATGCTCATGTCACACCACAGTTGCATGAACTGCATTAGCTTCCAGTTCATTTCCAGATGCAATTCAAGCTGCAGGTTAAAGCTCTGAATGACATGAGGCCATGTTCTACAGAATAGCGTCTCTCTGAGGAAATTTGCTCACCCCACCAAATCAGTTCCAGTGTTTTTTTATTAAATGGTGTCATCATCTGGTAAACACAACTTTTCTGAGGCTGCCCCAATCCTTTGCCCCCTAAGATTCAAAGAACCCCTCTATTAGCCTCTCAAGAGTTGTGAAGACTTAGTTGTTCACTTGATTAGACTGAGATGGAAGTGAACCCAGCAAACGGAGAGTTGGTGGAAATTTGTGATGCTGTCATGAGAAGTATAGTTCTTTGGGGATTTTGTGAGCTTAGATTACTATTTTGAATTGCCTAGGATTATCATTTATAAAATAGCCATGTAATTTTTTAAGTAAGTAATTTGAGTATGCAAAAATATTTTAAAATTTCAGTAAACAGTACATACTATTCTACTATGCAAAATTAGAAGTTATTGTAATTACCAAGTTAAGGAATTGAATGCCTACAGAACCAAAGCAGCAACAGTCATACAAAACAAAGGCCAGAAAAATTAGAGTTTTTTGCAGTCTCTGACAGACCATAAATGTAGATGTACAAATTGAATAAAGTATTATAGCTTCCCCAACAAAATATTTCTTGCATAGAACCAAGTATCTTCAATTTTCTGCTTGTCCTTTCCATATGCTAAGAGTTTTCTTCATATGCATGGCTTGTGCATTTTCATTAGCTTCATTGCCAAGGAAATGTTTCTATCTTGTTTTTTGCCTGATCTTTATTAACTAGTTTAATGGTTTACCTCCATTTGGCAAAAATGTCTCCTTTTTTTCTTATTTCCGAGTTGCAGATGTATTATATCTGACAATGCTGAAAATAGGACAATTTATTCTATGTGGAGCAGTTTATGATTGCTTGCAGGGGAAAAATATTTACAAAGTATTTGCTAACCTGTTGGACAAGAATGGGAAGAACCAGATTCACATCCAGCCATTGAAGCACAGTGAAAGCTTTGGGGCAAGTCATTGTCTCTCAGCCCGTTCCACAAGACTGTTGTTGTGGGGACAGTGCAGATGAGAATACTGCAATTTTTTGCATCCTATTTGACCTCCAGGAGGAGAGGAAGGATGCAAATTTAATACATGCATTATAATACATACCCATGAAAAATACTTGAATGGTATTTGCTATCCAAACCTTTAATTTAGAGAATGAATGTACATTTAATTTACTTAAGACTGATTTAACTATTCTCAGAGAAATAATGCAAAACAAGTTACTAGAGATGAACACTACCCTTTAAAACTAGCCTAATAAAAGTTTGAGATCACTTTAGGAAGGTTCTATGTTTCTTATATATGAGCACTTAGGATAGATGGTTATGTAGAGGAAAGACAATGCACCTTTTGAAAGAGAAGGGGTTTTCTAGGAGGAAGACAGGGAAACTCAATGTGTTGCAACTCATTGCTGTCAGCTTGAACAAGAATGTGACCTGGAATATTCTTAGGATCTGTCCTTAAGCTCCATTGCCAGGCCAAGAGAAGAAGATCAATTTATGATTTCAGCTGTCGTATTGAAAACTGTTCCATTCGTACATCTTTACTTGCTCCTGCTAAGCTCTAATTGCTCAGCTCTATTTGCTTGCATGTTTTCTACTAGGAAAAAAATGAAAAAAGAAATAATTGAAGTCTTTGAAAAGCCAAAGATAATTCTCTCTCCCTCTCAATGATTCAGCTCAGAGCAACACATGTGGGACAGAGTTTTTGGCAAGACGAACAGCAGTGAGTCAATTCAGTTTCTAATGGGAAACCAACCTTTTACTGTCAGCCAACTGATTATACATTATTGAATGGCTGTTCTGCACTTTAAAAAGGGTTGGCATCATTGATGCAGGTTGATTTATAATGTAAAGGTTTGTTTATCAGACATACAGTGGGGCAAAAAAGTATTTAGTCAGCCACCAATTGTGCAAGTTCTCCCACTTAAAAAGATGAGAGAGGCCTGTAATTGACATCATAGGTAGACCTCAACTATGAGTGACAAAATGAGAAAACAAATCTGGACAATCACATTGTCTGACTTGGAAAGAATTTTTTTGCTAATTATGGTGGAAAATAAGTATTTGGTCACCTACAAACAAGATTTCTGGCTCTCACAGACATGTAATTTCTTCTTTAAGAGGCTCCTCTGTCCTCCACTCATTACCTGTATTAATGGCACCTGTTTGAACTTGTTAGCAGTATAAATCACCAGGTAAGTTAGTCAGACAACTTTCATGTTCTGTTCTGCCAATTCTTCAATTGGGCTAGAACATATTTTTATGTACATCTAAGATTTGGACTTCTCTGTTACGTTCTTTTGACCTGAGAATATGGACAAGAAACTTGTGTTAGACTGTATCTCAACTCAACTTCTACACATCACAGCTGAGTTAATCAAGTTTCAGAAGATTAGCTGAACAGGTTGAACGGTAACTTCATCCTTAAAGAATGAAAAGTTGCTGAATATAAGGAGTGTATAAATAAAAAAAATAGTTCTCCTTTCAGGTGAAGGGAATTTAGAAGGTGGTAGCTACATAACTGCAGATGCTCTTGGAAGAAGCAGATTATAGTTTTGTTTTGATCTAGTTTCAAGTCTTGTTTGTGAAACCTATTGGATGAGCTATATAGGGAGAGAAGTATTAGGAATGCAACCTAGTTGGGTTTTCTTGACCTCTCAGTGTTTTTTGATACTGTTAACCATAATATTATTCCAGACCAGATTTTTGTATTGGAAATTGGGGTTGTTGTTTTTTTACAATGGTCTCATTACATTTATACAGTGGTCATGTGAAAGTCAAGTTTTTATGGATTTTATACTGTTACAAATGTTGTTTGAAATCTTTATGCAACTTTCAGGGGCAATCATCAGATGAAATTAAAACTATTCTAAATATCTCATTCTCTTTTTAAATATTATGATAAACTGTGTCATGGATTAATATCTTGAGAAAATGGTAGGCTAGTTAAAACCCAGTATGTTGAGGTTATATCCCAATAAGCAACATAGTTATCTAGTTTGGGAATTTACCTGTTTTGGACAAGAGAGAGTAGTTACATAACCTGGAGATATGCTTATACCATAACCATCATTGGCTTCCAGGACAAAGAGTGTCCTTTTTCCGGTTACAGTTATTCCTGGATATGGGTTGCTCTGAACTACTTTTAGATTTGATTATTGCAATGTGCTATCCTTGCTATTACAATTTAAAAATATTACATTTGTTCTGAAGGAGCTGTCATTTTGCTACTTAGACAGATTAAGCATACTTATTCTGACAAACAAAACTCCCTATAGAGTCTGGCTATTGGATATAATACTTGTACCATGATTTGATACTCCTTTATCAACTAATCTTAGTCTTATGCCATCTTGAGGGTACAGCATACATTAGGAATTCATTTACAGAATTTATATCAAGAATGTCCTCCATTATGGCATTTGCTCTGCTTAGTTAAGTTGAGCAATAGGCATTTGAGATTTAGGGTGTATGTGTGTCTTTATCCTGACCTTTGTTTATATGCAGATGCTGAGTGTTTTTGTTTGGATAGTATTGGGAGGTGAGTTCCTTCAGATCAGTCTTGTCTCCAGCAACTACCCTGACAATCTGTAGTTTTCTTGGCAAGATTTCAGAAGTAACTTGTCCTTGTCTTCTTCCTAGAGCTGAGATAGAAGGGCTGGCCCAAGGTCACCCAGCTGTCTTCATCCTAAAGTGGGACTAGAACATTCAGTCTCCTTGTTTCTAGTCCTGATGCCTTTATCACTACACCAAACTGACCCTTTTTTAACAATATTATTATAAAATAGACACCGAAAATTAAGAAATGGTGGTTTGCTCTCAGAGATTTTTTTTAAGTAGCCATTTTTTTTGTGGTTGTATTAAACTGCTTATATTTTAATTCAAATGAATCCCTGCTTTTGAATTGTTTAAAAAACAGAATAAATGAAGATTGCTACACAAATTGAGACATAACATAAGAGTTTATACTTGAATGAGATGGTGGTAATAATGTGGGGAATAACGTGTTCTCCATTATGTGGAGAATACTGTGGAGAAACAACACGTTTCTAATCTGCTAAACAATTTGTTTCCTGACTGGCTTCCAGCTTCCCATTATCTGCTGGATGTGTTTCCCTTTCCCCTTTCTTTTGTCATCTAGAGAGCATCATTAAGAGCTGTTAGATGTACTGAAGGGGTGGCGTTAGGTGCTTCTATTTCTGCAAGGCTATGGGGGAAGTCTCCTCCACTTGTAACCTTCCCTGCTGGCTTCCCAAATTGTGGACATGTCACCATGCAGGGGGGTAATTACATAGTAATCTTTCATAGAGGCCAGATGTGCATGAAGGCAAGGGGAAATTCTTCGGCAGGCTGCCAGAACAGAATTCAAATCTCAAAAGATTTCAGCTCCACTCCTGCAGCTTCATGAAGGATTTCCCCTCTATGCATGGAAGGGAGCTGGGCTGCAGGACTATTGGAGACAAAATAGGCTGCTGCCAGGAGGATTTCAGCTTTTCTTGGGTTTTGTTCCATCTATTTAATGGCCTGGGAGATTGGCTAAACTTACAGCCATACAAGGCTGTATGCAAGGATACAAGAATTGCAATTGCTGAGCAAAGTAGTCACATGAATGTCTCATTTAATGACCACTCAAGGACCACAATTCCTATCCCAATTGTGGTCATAAATCAAGAATTCCCTATAATGATATTCCAAATTAGTTATACAATTTATCAGAAGCCGCACGAGCGATCGTGGGTGCACCTCGGTTCACCCACGTAACACCTATCCTCCGTGAGCTGCACTGGCTGCCTATTGGTCTTCGGATACGCTTCAAGGTGCTAGTTGTCACTTATAAAGCCCTTCATGGTATTGGACCTGGGTACTTGAGAGACCGCCTACTGCCAATTACCTCCAATAGACCGATCAGATCCCACAGATTAGGCCTCCTCCGAATTCCATCCGCCGGCCAATGCCGACTGGCGACTACCCGGAGGAGAGCCTTCTCTGTGGCTGCTCCGACCCTCTGGAACGAGCTCCCCGTGGAGATTCGAACCCTCACCACCCTCCAGGCCTTCCGCAAAGCCCTTAAAACCTGGCTGTTCCGACAGGCCTGGGGCTAAAGAGTTTTTGCCCCCCTTCTCGAATGGTATGGTTGTTGTGTGTTTTTTAAATTTTGTATTGTTATGTCTCGTCTTTTTTATTCCCTTGTCTGTACCCCCTTCCCTGATTGAATTGTGAGCCGCCCTGAGTCCCCTTCGGGGAAAAGGGCGGCATACAAATGTAATCAATCAATCAGTGGATGTTGCAATGAAGCAGATGGTTAATGTAATCTCTCTACTACATTCAGCTGTGTTTTGCCTAAAGTCTTACAGTGATGGAACATAGTAACACAGTAGTTTCCCAGGAAGGAAAAAGCAGGCTAAAACAAGACATGGCACAATCCCTACCTGGATCATGAGAAGAGGAAGAGATTTATAGGTTAGCCACTTCCTAGAAACTCCTGTTGGTTAAGTTTTGTCTGACAAGGTTCTGTCTACAAGTTGTAAAAAAATAAAGAACTGAACTGTGGCTGGATTGTGTTATATCTTTCTTGGGCTAGGACTGATAATTACCTATTAAATACTTTAACTTTTGATACTTCTAGAAAGGGTCTACTGTGGATGTTCAATGGGAGTTAAGTTTCTTTTAGTCTTAACTCTCCAGGTTTGGGAATCTCTGCCATTAGGAAAGCCATCTCAATCTTGGTTCCTAGATGTTCGGGTAGTTTCTATATTTTGTCACTTTGCTATCTTAGCTAGGCATCCTAGGAAATTAACTCAACTTATAGTAGATATTTCAAATGGTTCTGTAAGCTTTTTAAAATTTTGTCAGCAAACTGCCAGAGATCCGTACCATCTGAATTAAACTGAATTAAATCTGACTTCTCTGGGGATAGTTAGAATGGTCTTTGTAAAAAGGCGTACAGTTGGATTTTAGGAGATCTTAAAAATGTTTATAATTGCCTAATCAGTAATTATGCCAGTGCTCTGGTTGATAAGAAAAATAGGGAGCAATGTTATTGCAGTTAATGGTTGGTGCATGTCAATCTACTTCAAAATAGCAATAGCAATAGCAGTAGACTTATATACCGCTTCATAGGCCTTTCAGGCCTCTCTAAGCGGTTTACAGAGAGTCAGCATATTGCCCCCAACAATCTGGGTCCTCATTTTACCCACCTCGGAAGGATGGAAGGCTGAGTCAACCCTGAGCCGGTGAGATTTGAACCGCTGACCTGCTGATCTAGCAGTAGCCTGCAGTGCTGCATTTAACCACTGCGCCACCTTGGCTCTTGGTCCTGTGGTATAGAAACAGAACGGTATAAGCTAAACCAGTGTTTTTCAACCACTGTGCCGCGGCACACTAGTGTGCCGTGACATAGTGTAAGGTGTGCCGTGGGAAAAACACTTTCTATATAGTCAATATAGGCACAGAGTTAATTTTTTTTAACATTTTCTAATGGTGGTGTGCCTCGTGATTTTTTTCATGAAAAAAGTGTGCCTTTGCACAAAAAAGGTTGAAAAACACTGAGCTAAACCACTCTGGTAAGCAGCTCAGTTAAACCTGATTCAAATCCAGTGAGATACAATGTAAAGCCAATTTAAAATGCTGTGGCAATATCTATTGCAAAAGCATATTTCTTTTGTGAGGGCTAGTTGAACTTACTGTCTTTTAACTGCACATTGAGAGTTCAAGCAAGCTCTTTTTCCTTGACCCCCAACTATTCTACTCAAAAGAAGACCACAAGACTTATATCCAACAGTCTGCTCTATAGGAACAACAGGAAGTGATAAAAAGCATTATGAAAACTGGAACAGAACAAAAGATCTCCAAATTTTAAAGACCAAAAGATCAAAGTCCAACACATGACCTGGCCCTTTCTTAAAAGTATTTAATCACATGATAGTTTGTAATCATAGGTTGTTTATATGGACCCTTCAGTATTGGAAATGTTATATTTGGGGAAACAGAGCTTCCATCTCAGCCTGTGAATTTCTATGAGCCAGAGGTTTTTGGTCCATATATACTTCTGCAAAGGCTTCTGCAAAGGCTGCTTATTTGAAGGAATAAGGCTAACGGATTAATTAAAAATTTTGTTCAATTGAAAGCTGTGTTCTAATTTCTACAGGTTATAGGCGGAAATCCAGTTTTATTTAATAGACGGGTATTTCAAGTTCAGCAACGAAGAAATTTATCACTGCACGAGTACTTGAGTATGGAATTACTGAAAGATGCTGGCATTTCTGTTCCATATGGATTGGTTGCACAGACACCAGACGAAGCTTACAACATTGCAAAAAAAATAGGTAAATGACTAAATTATAATTTTATATACAATAAAATGTATAGGTTCATGCAGCACCACGTTTTCATTCTTCAAAGGAAAATACCAAAATCATGAAATTTGGGCCATTTTAAACGTGTGTTTATTTTAACCCTCATTCCAGAGTCTATCCTTAGCTATTCTAGTAGATGTTGGGAAGAAGCTACTGTAAATTTTAATAATACAGGTCTTCAGGTTGGAATTAATTTGTATTAACAGATAAATGCTACTAAAATGTTATATTAACCTAATTAAAATTATTAAATCACCTAAAATTAAAAATATTAATATTAAAAATCACCTAATTAAAAAAATTCCAGTAGTGCAGCTTTATGATAGAAGCTGTCTCTGCACAACAATCTTTATGATTGAGGTCCTTTACCGTTTACACAAGTGTTGATAGTGGCTGTTTATTATTAAATGTTTATCCTACCTTTGTATATATAACTCAAGGCATACCCAATATTCCTTCCTGCTGTTTTCCCCACAGCATCAATCCTGTGAAGTGAGTTGCGTTGAAAGAGATTGACTAAAAGTTGTTTGATTCATTCAGGCAGTAGGGATTTTATTTTGCTACATATCACGATTAAGCATACTAAAACAAATGTGAACCCTAATTATTTTTTTAATTGGGAATGATGTCAAAAGAAAAGGCAGCAAACTTTTTGTTAACACTTTTTTTAGTTCCACAAGTGCTAAACTATTGAGCATTTTTAATGCTCAAACATCCTACAACCCCATGCTGCTGCTTTAAGCTTATCTAGAAGTGAAATATTTGGTCTCAGCTGACTGTTTACAAAAGCATTTGTGATAGTAATCTCCTTTCACTAGCAGCTAGTGCACTTCTGACCTGTTTTAGTTAATAAGCAAACAGCAAAGTTACATCTTGAGGAACAAGTTCATAATCTTATTGGAATCTTTTTTGAGCTTTATATTTTTCTAGCTTGACACCAAGGATATTTTACAATAATAAAAAATTGGTTTCATTTTTTTCTTCATTATGCAGAGAATAGTTTCTATCTTTGCATACATTATTTTGTCATTGATTTTCAAAACTAGATGTACAATTGCTATAGATTAAAAGATGTCATGCGATTTTTAATATTTAAATTAAGACAGTTCTTGTCTTGTCCCTTTTTATTCTAGGTACAAAGGATCTTGTTGTAAAGGCACAGGTTTTAGCAGGTGGTAGGGGAAAAGGAACATTTGAAGGTGGCCTTAAAGGAGGAGTGAAAATAGTTTTTTCGTAAGTTAAATCAATAACTGAATACTATTTTAGATTTTAAAAATCTACTACATTTAGATGTTTTCTTGAATTATTTTAATGTCAGAATTCTAATCATGTTTGTTATTTGAAAAATTGACTGTGAGAAGAGCAATGCTGATATGATCTATGTAGTTCTACATTTGGAATCCAAGTGGCCAGATAATGCCTATGGGGAACCTGAACAAATCTTTCCACTTGCGATTATAAGTACCCTATTTTTCGAACTATAAGACACACTGGAGTATAAGACGCACCATGATTTTGAAGAGGTAATTTTTAAAAAAATGTTTTTGCACTCTGCGGGCCTCCCAAACCTCTGCATAACTCCTTTTTTGCAAAAAAAAAAAAAAAAAAAAAAAGGCATGCAGAGCTTTGGGAGGCTTGTAGAGTGCTCCTGGGGGCTGGGGGGGGGGGAGGCAAAAATGAGCAAAAAATGGCCCTATTTTTCTCAAACATGGGCCGTTTTTTGCAAACATAAAGGGCATGCTGAGCTTTGGGATGCTTGTAGTGCGCTCCTGGGGGCTGGGGGGGGGGCTAAAAATGAGCAAAACCAGCCCATTTTTTGCTCATTTTTACACTCCCCAGCCTCCAGGAGCACTTTGCAAAAATCCCAAACCCTCTGAACGTCCATTTTTGCAAAGGGGGCAGGGTTTCAGTAGGCCAAAAATTCAGTAGGCTGTATTCAGTGTATAAGATGCATCCAGATTTTCATCCTCTGTTTCGGGGGGAAAGGTGCGTCTTATATTCAGAAAAATACGGTAACTGGTTTTAAGAGATTCTCTGAACCTAGTACTTAAAGTGTACGTGTAGTCCCAGCAGCCTCATTCTCCATCTGTCAATAACAGAATGCAATATTTAAAAAATACAGTATTTCTACTTTCCTCTATCTTTAATGCTTGGTGTTTTCTTTTAGTCCAGAAGAAGCAAAAGATATATCCTCAAAAATGATTGGGAAAAAGTTGTATACCAAACAAACAGGCGAAAAGGGCAGGATATGCAATCAAGTATTTATTTGTGAACGCAGATATCCCAGAAGAGAGTACTATTTTGCCATAACCATGGAACGGTCATTTCAGGCAAGTGCCGAGTGTACTCAAAAATCTACCCAGTACAGACAGTTACCCTGTGAAAATATTTTGCTACATAAAATTTTTGTCGATAATCAATCATATAATTTCCAGTTTTATTTAATATACTTTTATATTAAGTAGCCCCGCTCTACATGGGGCTGCCCTTAAAGAGCATCCAGAAGCTCCAGTTGGTGCAAAATGCAGCGGCCAACATGTTTTATGCAAACTTGGGTGTGCACAAATATCACCCCTCCTGCGGGAGCTGCATTGGTTGGTGATTTGCTTCCGAGTGCAATTCAAGGTGCTGATCATCTTTAAAGCTCTTCATGGCTTGGGACCAGGTTATCTGAGGGACCATCTCTTGCCAGTCATATTTACCTGATCCACCAAAGCGGAGAGGAAAGGAATGTTGCGGGCCCCATCCCCTAGGGCAGGGGTATCAAATTCAGGGCCCAGGGGCCAGATCCGGCCTGTGGGATGCTGCCTTGGGAGCCGCAAAGGACTGGCCCGTGGTGACCCTCACAAGCTCCGTTTTTGCTGGCAGAGGGTTGCAGGAGGGCATTACAACTGAAAACAGAGCTCAGGAGCCCATTTTCCCTTGCAGAGCACTTGGGCCACCTCAGGCACCTCCAATATGAGTGATGTTGAGCTGGCCATGCCCACCCTGGCCACACCACCCCAGCCCCCTAAGGTCAAACACAACCCTGATGCGGCCCTCAGTGAAATTGTGTTTGACACCCCTGCCCTAGGAAGGTACACCTGGTGGGACCTAGAAGAAGGGCCTTCTCCATGGTGGCTTCCTCTCTCTGGAACATAATTCCTCCAAAGAGTAGAATGGCCCCACTCTAACACTCTTCCAGAAGGGTCTAAAGACCTGGTTTTGCCAGAAGACCTGGGAAATGCAGAGCAGAATGGAGCCCTTAAAAAGGCTCATGTAATGTGTTGTTGCCAGCGAGGGTGGGAGGTTATTATATTATTTTATATATAACATAATGAAAATATTTAAATGATACCTTGCTTGCAACTTTTCGGGTCATGTCTTGTAAAGAATTTGAGGGCTACCTTGTTTCCCCGAAAATACAACATGTCCTGATAATAAGGCAATGCCACATTTTTCTGGTGGGCAAAAATATAAGCCCTGCTTATAAGCCCATCGCGTTGCTTGGTGCCTTCAGGATACCGCTAGGTTGGTGAGCAGCGCTGTGCCCACTGAAGGGGGTTGCCAGGCAGCTGCTCTCTTGCGAGCGGGTTCCCAAAGAGCCAGGCACAGCCTCATGGGTGAATGGCTGTGTTGCCTTACTGAGGTAAATCTTGAAGCCACACCTCTACCGCTCCTCTGACTCTTCAGATTAACCTCAGTCTTCGGCCCAGAAGGAGCTAAATACCTGGTTCTCCTTGGCTTGAAATATTTTCATGTAAGAGAGGGAGGAGCCAATGTCTCCACGGTACGGACGTGCAGTCTCGATGCTCTGAGATTGCAGCCGGTACTTTTTCCACTGGGGTGGGTGGTTCAATTGGACCTAAATCCTCCCGAAAAGACTGTGAACAGGAAGAATACATCTTGCTGATCTCGGGGATATCGCAAAATCCCTGAAAAAAGCAAGAAAAAGTCTTCAAGCTGATGACAAAAGACAGCTTATGCTGATGAAGTGGAGACGGATGGCTATGGAATGGAAGGGAAGAGAAAGTGAAGTGTGATTCAACTGGGGAATTCTTTCTATTTTGGAAAAACAACTGCCCCCCAAAATCTCTTTTTTATTCTAAACTAAACCAACAACCAGAAGAAGCCAGCGGCGAAATTGATCTTCATTTTTTTTTTTTATTTTTTATTTTTTTTTGTGGTCAGTATACATTTTTCTTCTTGTAACTATTGAAATGCTCTTCGCAACTTTTTCTTTCTTTCCCCCCCTCTGCTTAAAGTGAACGGACTGGTTTCTCTTCTTTGGTTTCTGCAATATTCTTCAACTAAAGGATTAAAATCTCCCTCTTTAACAAAAATTGTCTACTATTTGCTATTAAACTCCACTTTGTTCCTCCTAAATCTGAGTCAACACAAGAAAGTGAAAAAAAAAGTACTAATTTTGCTGCTCAGAAGCTTAATGTTTTCATGCTTCAAAGCTCTGTAACTAAAAGTGATAAGAGTCAAGGCTAAAACTGTTTATCACAGCTGTTTCTTGAGAGCCTTATCGGTACTGGGAGAAGGGAAAAAAATGGAACCTCTCTCTTGTGAAGATTAAAACTACAACAGCAGTAATTTACAATTTGGAACATGAAACAATCTACAGAAGAGGAAGTTTTAAATTTGCACAAGATTTGGGATGCAATTCAAGAGTTATTCGTAATTTTGAAAATTGACAAGAACATAGAATTTATACCAGAAAAAAATGAGGGAGGTGGAGTTTCAAAAATTAAAAAGAAAAAGGAACACAAAGATAAGAAATCTAATGATTTGATCTCTGAACTGAAAGTGGTTGAAAGCGACAAAATGGGAGTTTGGAAGGAGGATTTCGATGGCCTGGAGCTTTACCCCAAATTTCAAGGCACAAAAGAAGAAGAAAGAGAAAAAATGATGGTTTCAAAGGAAAAAACCCTAACAGAAATAGGATTGGCAACTAAAGATAAACCAATTAAAGTAGCAAAAGGGCGTCTAGACTATCTGAGAGAGCCAATGGACAATAAGGTGTGGAGAGATGTCCATAAAAACTTTACCAAGGAAATAAATAGAAAACTAACTCCACAAATGGCAAAAGAAATAAGACTACAGGCCTTCTGGAAGGACACAGGTTGATATATGAAAATTGATAATAATAAAAAAAAAATAATAGTTAAGTTTGATGATTAGTTAGTAGGAATTTAGTAACTCCTTAGATTGCTTGCTTAAATAAATATTTGATAATGGTAACAAGATATATTTCTATGTTGGCTGGAGGTGAGGAAGCTGGATATAAGTAATAAATGATTCTGTTACAAACATTAATGATAATAATGATGAAATGATAAAACTTATAGTTTTTGACATATATGTACTGGCTTAATATAAGGAATTTGGATAGAAATTGCAAATAATGATTTGGAGAAAAAAAGTTTACAAATTTAAATAATGTTTATTTTGAATTATGTTATAAAGGTATAATGTTATTGGATAGTCGAAAATAGATAACAAAAAAATTAACTAAGCTTTATAATTAGTAAGTAGTAATTTAGTAATTTATAGATGATTATGTTAAAAAATAATTGACAAGGGCAATACATATATGTTGGTTTGATGAGAAGAAAATAGATATAATAGTAAAGGATTTTTTGTTAACCATTATTAATTATAACAACTAACAATGGAATGATAACGATAAGGGATACAGTTAATGATACATACATGTACTATCATAATAAAAGGAACGTGGACACAAATTGTAAACAGTGACTTGAGGGGAGAAAAGGGCTCAGATATTTTGTCAACTAATTTTTGTTTAGAATGTGTTACAAAGGTTTAAGGCTATTGGATGACTTTGTAATAATTAATGAAATGCCGTTAAGGCTGTGTGTTTTTTTTAACTATGGATTATTCTAGGCAAAAGGACATTAAAACAATTTCAGCTAAATGAGAACTATGACATGTTTTATTCTCTTTTATTAGTTTCATTGTTTTATATATGAGGTTTTTATATTCCTATAAGCCGCCTTGAGTCACCATGTGCGAATAGGCAGCAATATAATTTTTCTACAATTAAATTAAAATAAATAAACAAATATTATATAATTAAATATAACATAATAAAAATATTTAAATGATAGCTTGCTTGCAACTTTTCGGGTCATGTCTTGTAAATAATTTGAGGGCTACCGTGTTTCCCCGAAAATACGACATGTCCTGATAATAAGGCAATGCCACATTTTTCTGGTGGGCAAAAATATAAGCCCTCCCCCACAAATAAGCCCCCTGGACAACCCCCCACCTCCGTCCAGGTAGAGTGCCGCTCACCAACCTAGCAGTATTCCAAAGGTGCCAAGCCGTGGGAACCGGGGGGGGAGGCAAAGGTGATCGCGTTGCTTGGTGCCTTCAGGATACCGCTAGGTTGGTGAGCAGTGCTGTGCCCACTGAAGGGGGTTGCCGGGCAGCTGTTCTCTTGCGAGCGGGCTCCCAAAGAGCCAGGCACAGCCTCATGGGCAAATGGCTGTGTTGCCTTACTGAGGTAAATCTTGACGCCACACCTCTACCTGTCCTCTGACTCTCCATATTAACCTCAGTCTTCGGCCCAGAAGAAGCTAAATATCTGGCTCTCCTTGGCGTGAAATATTTCCCCTTTTTCTTTTCGCCTTTTTTGTTCTTTCCATTTTGCCTTTTTGCCTTTGGAGTTTTACCTTAAGAAGTCTTGTGGCGTTGGATGAACCTCCTCTCGTGCACTCTGCAATTGGCCTGGCACAGGAACAGTAGCGCTTCTGAAAGGCACGAGCAGCAGCCTGGTGAAGGAGCTAGGGAACCCAGGCCCTGCACACACAATATGGAGTCTGGTTTGCAGATCTGATAGAGCTGTCTATTGCCCCCCATTGAAGGATCCTTCAGGGGGAGGTAACCCTTACTCAGGGGAGTCTGCTTCACCCAGACCCAGACTGGCTCCAATTGCCCGTCTGGAGATTGACCGGACACAGTTAAGAGAGGTCCAAATTTCCACCAAGGTCATAGCAATCATAGAGGCGGCCGGGAGGAGATCCACCAGTCTCATCTATGATGCGACCTGGGTATCCTTCGCAGCCTGGTGCCGCTTGGATCAGATAGAACCGACAGCGGCCACGGTTCCACAGGTCCTGGACTTCCTCCACGATGGCCTGGAGAAGGGCCTGGCCCCCAGCACCATCAGAAGGCATGTCTCAGCCCTGGCCGCCATCCTGGGGGGAGTGGGCACACATTCATTGTCCCAACTTCCCATCATTAAACGGTTCCTCAGGGGTGCAACCAACTTCAGACCCCCAGTGATTCACCGTTTCTCCTCATGGGACCTGCCTACAGTGCTCCAGGCTCTCCTGGAAGCACCCTTCGAGCCTCTAAGGGAGGTGAGTCTTCAGCTGCTCACACTCAAGGTAGTGTTCCTCGTGGCTATTACCTCAGCCAGGAGGGTGTCAGAGATTAACGCACTGTCAGCCAAGGCGGATCTCTGCATATTCCACAGTAACAAGGTGGTCCTAAGACTCGACCCAGCCTTCATGCAAAAAATTAATTCTCCATTTCATAGGGCTCAGGAGATTATCCTCCCAAATTTTTGTCCAGCTCCCGCCAGCGGAAGGGAGAGGTCCTGGCATCGCCTGGATGTCAGGAGGGCTCTGCACATCTACCTGAAGTGCACGTCGTCCATCAGGCAGCCGGAGGCCCTCTTCGTCTCCTACTACCCGGGAACCAGGGGAGCGAAAGTCTCCCCAGCCACCATCAGTAGATGGATCATCTCCAAGGCCTACGAGGCACGGGGATTGCAGGTGCCTGAGGGCATCACTGCGCACTCCACCAGGAGTGCAGCTACTTCGGCGGCCTGGGCCACTCAGGCCCCCATTGAGCACATTTGCAGGGCGGCAGCATGGGCTTCGCCCTCTTCGTTCATCAGACACTATAGACTGGACGCCTTTGACTCCACGGAGGCATCCTTTGGGAGGAGGGTCCTCCAGAGAGTGCTGTATACTCGGGGGGACTCACGCCCTATGGACCCTCCCAGGGACACTTAGCTTTGATAGGTCCCAGCTGTGACTCCTCCCACGCCCCACTTCAGAGACTATCAGTTGGTCTTACCTGAACTGCATGTCTCGAAGGATGGCGTGGAAGCAGTCACTTCCCGCCCGTAGTGCGTCCCGCGCAGGGTGGACCTGAGTAGAGTGTTACCGATTAGTCAGGGCCCAGGAGGGGAGTGGGGGGGGGGTTACCCTGTTTCCTTCCTTCTAGAGACTGCTTGACTGAATCATCGGTTAATCTGGAGAGTCAGAGGAGGGGTAGAGGTGTGGCCTCGAGATTTACCTCAGTCTCCGGGCAGATGGGCCGTGACAATACCCAGCTGTGACTGCTCCCACACCATCTTTCCAGACATGCAGTTCAGGTAAGACCAACTGACATTTTCAGGGAAACACGGTAGTTGGGTATTTGGAAGATATATGTGGGTAGACATTATTTGTCCTCTGGATTAAAACAGTTTTGCATAAAATGAAAACTGTTAAAGCTACTTGGAATCCTTACCTATATGTACTGTACTACAAGTTGATACCAGACTTATTGTCTGTGACAGTCATCTTATATTAAAAAATCCATAAATGATACATTTTTTCCTACAGGATTACTACTACATGGTTTTTGATATAACAACAAAGAAGGCAGGAATAGTTATCAGAATTTAAAATTATATGGCTATCACATTTATATTAGTAAACTTCTTTTACTGATTTGTCTTCCATTCAGTCACAAGCATTCACCCTAATTAGTTACCATTAATATATAGCTCTATTTTTTGGAAGCCTATTAAAAAGCCTTTGTTCTAACCAGAGGCTAAGCAGAGTATGAATGTGGTTTTCTGGTTTTAAGCAGTACTAACATAGCACTAAGTTGCTAACACATTTCCTCTTTTCAGGGGCCTGTTCTCATTGGCAGTTCTCAGGGTGGTGTCAATATTGAAGATGTGGCTGCCGAGAATCCTGATGCAATCGCAAAGGAACCAATTGACATTGTAGAAGGCATTAAAAAAGAACAAGCCATCAGGGTAATGAACTGACCCTTTTTGCTCAGTGACGGCACGTGTATAACATAAGTGGTGCAACCTGTTGAACTGATAAAAATATATTGGATGGATGCCCAGGGAAATGTTCTATGGGAAGGAAGCTGCAATATAGATTATTGTAATTTGTCCTTAAATAGAATATGTCGATACAATGTATGGCATATTTTGTTTTGCATGTTGGCTTTGTTGCATAACATCCTGTTCTTTGACAGAGATGCAGTATGGGAATTTCAAGAATATATTAAATGTTTTAGTGCCAACATCATTTTTGTAAGTTCAATAAGAACTAGGTCTTCGGTTCATCAATGTTGTGTACATTAATTAGCAGTTTCATCAGTGTCATAATTCACTGGCTCTCAATATATTTTTAATGGAAGATGTGCATGCATTCTGAAACTTTTTAAAAATTCATAAAAATTTAAATTTAAAAATAAAGAAGAAATTGAATTAGGAACAAAAACAAAAATGTTAGTTTGGTTTGTTAGTTACACAATGCTTAGTCAAAACTATACTACAAGTGGATTTATATTTTTTCCACAAGAGGAATAACTGAATGTTCACTGAGGATCGCAGCACAAATTACGGAAGGAAAGTTTTTGGAAAAACCCTGATGAAAGCAGTACATGTAAATCATGAATTTACATGTATTGCTTTCATCAGGATTTTTCCAAAATTTTTGAAATGTAACAGGAATGTTGGCAATATGGTTCATCTGTCCTCACAGAACAGAGGGTCCCTCACTACAGATAACACTTATTGTTGAGTGTCCCAGATGTATGCTATGCATATTTATTTGTAATATATTTACAGAGTATTTGGTTTCTTACTATCTTCCTCTTTTATTTTATTTTTAGCTAGCCCAGAAAATGGGATTTCCTGCTAATTTGGTAGATGAAGCAGCTGAAAATATGATTAAGATATACAACCTTTTCATTAAATTTGATGCCACTATGGTAGAAATAAATCCAATGGTTGAAGATTCAACAGGGATTGGTAAAGTACTTTCTCATGGAGTTCTTTAGTATGATGACATATAAAAATCTTGTTTCAGTATCCAATTCTAGTTTCACTAAAAAGGAAATTATGAACAATAAAACGTACTCGAGATCATGGAATGATGGAAGGGCAATCTTTATGTCCATATTACTACTCTATCTCCACAATGGTACTCTTGTAAAATGCTATATATCATTAGTATTCTAGAATGTGTTGGGACCAGTTTACTGCAGCTGCAGTTAAATGTAAGGATGGCTTAGCATTGTATATGCCTCAATCTATGGTTTCTTCAGCAAACTATGCCACATTTTTTAAAAACATTCATCATAAGCATGCAATCTTTAAAAGCAATTTATGTCAAAATTAATGCTGCCTCCTTTTTTGTACATAATAGAAGTCTTATGATGTAATATATTTTGATTTTGGCAAGGTTGTTATACTCTTTTTAACAAATTAGTAAAATATAGAGAAGGTTGTACTATTTTATAGAGATATTTATCTGTCATAATTGTTTGATTGTATTTGTACTGAATGCTCTTCAGTGAGTCTGATCTATTTGGAAGAAATGACAAATGAGATGCAATGTAGTGTTTACTAACTTTATATCAGTTTTGGATAAAGAAACAGAGAAGTTGCAGCACAATAAGGATGGGTGCATACATAAAGATTCTAGCGTTGTAAACCAAATCTAAATACATATCAGTTCGTATTAGCATTATGCAGCAGCTAAACTGGCAAGATGCATAGTGCCCAATTCATAAGGAATAATGGTCACTTTATCACTTTATTCTACTTTGGTCAGAGCTCACCTGGAATTCTGTGTTTAGTTTTAAGCACTGCAGTTTAAAAAGGATGTTGGCAAATTCTCTGGAATGTATCCAGAGAAGGGTGATGAAATTGATGATGTGCTTGGAGACCAAATACTATAAAGAAAGTTGGTACGTTTAGTCTGGAGAAAGGTCAGTGAAGAGGTGACATGACAGCCATCTTCAAATACTGAAAGCTGCCACAGATGAAGGAACCAATTTCTTGGCTCCAAATAGTGGAAGTAGAGCCAGTGGGTTTAGTCAATGCCCCCCCGCAAAGGGAAGAATTTAGATAAAACTCCTCTTATAATTGGTAAGCATCTCAATGCCAAAGGTTGCTGATTCACAATAATCCCTCACCTTATTCCATGTTTATTAAAATGATAATGTCCTCTAGAGGTGCCCTGGTTCCCCACTCTCATCACTGGACTAAACCTTAGAAGAATAATCTGATGATACAGACAGTTTATTGATGAAACAGACTGTCTCCAAAAGGGATGGATTCTAGATCTATGTATTTGAATTCAAGCATTGATGGCTTTCTTTAGTGTTCTTCTACTGCAGTAGAAGAATTTACTGCAATAATGCCCTTCTAATTCCATGATTCTGTGAATTCAGTCATTCAGTCAGACGTTAGCCTACTTGGGTCTCAGAGTATTATGGGATAAAGAAAGAGGAGGGTGGCTGGAATCTTGACACAACCTTGACCAGTATTTTTTTAAATAAAAGGTTAAAAACAAAACAAAAATTCAGAACAAGTACCTGCAATGTAGAAGGCAGACATGTTACACTGACTCATATTAGATCACAAAGAATGCAGTTATCTGTCATTTTGCAGAACTGCATTTAGTGAGGGGGGGAAAGGTAGTAGTGTAACATCACACCTAACTTCCAGAACATAATTTTCTAGGAGAGAAGTTTAGGTTTTAGTGCTAAGGGGTCTAAACACAATTTGTTTGTCTTCCAAGTGATGTGTATGGACGCAAAGATAAATTTTGATAGCAATTCGGCTTATCGTCAGCAGAAAATCTTCGACCTGCAGGACTGGACCCAGGAGGATAAGAGAGACAGAGATGCAGCAAAGGCAGATCTCAATTACATAGGATTAGATGGAAACATTGGATGCCTGGGTATGTTTTGCTCATCCACTGTAGGAAGCTTAAAACATGGATGCTCTGGATCCTAGTGATTCTTTTTTATCCTCACCCTTTGTCTTTCTCTCTGCCCACCCCACATTCACTCTAGTGAATGGAGCTGGTCTGGCAATGGCTACAATGGATATAATTAAACTTCATGGGGGCACTCCAGCAAATTTTCTTGATGTCGGAGGTGGTGCTACAGTGCAACAAGTAACTGAAGCCTTTAAGCTTATAACTTCAGATAAAAAGGTATGAACAGAATCTTTGATTTATTTCATTGTTTTTTCTTTCAAACTTTTTCTGAGCTGGAGGACCCAAAGGCTAGTGTATCATAAACAAGGACTTTTTTCTGTCAAAACACCTGTTGAGTATTTATAGATAGTATAATCTCACATACTATATTCTCATATTCAGAAACAAGTCTCAAAAAGCTTTCAGTATGCTGTCTACTAAAAAGTGTGCACAGACTTATAATCTTGTGTAGAAAAATCTTGTGACTGTTTGTTAATTGTTAAAATCTGAATCTGAATATTTGTAAGACATTCACTATTTTCACTTGTGCATTAAATCCTCTCTATGAAAAAGCCAGTTTTGAAGTTGTTTATGTCCTTGTTTTGCCAAGGCCTTTAGCTAAAAGCAAGTAAATTTCTTTTATCTATAAATTTCTATAGTGTAATAGTAAAATGTATACATCTGGCTCCCTGGCAACTTCCTATTCAATGACTGACTAAATCTAGCTCTGCTTAAGCTTTCATTAATTTGTTGTAGCCTCTGCTACCTACTAATTCTTTCTAAATCTAAATAGATGGCCATACTTCCATATCATCTATATACTACTAACACTCTCGATTCCATAACCTCTAACCAGGCAAAGTTTAATGGTGAGAACAATCAACAGTGGAACCGCTTGCCTTTAGAAGTTGTGAGTGCTCCATCCCTGGAGTCTTTTAAAAGAGACTGGACAGCCATTAATCTGAAATGTTATAGTTTCTCCTGTTTGACCAGGGGCTTGGACTAGAGACCTCCAAAGTCACTTCCAACTCTGATATTCTTTTCCATTCTATAAAACGGTGATCGTAGGACAAATATTTTCAAATCAAGCTATTCCAATGGGCTAACTTGCAGAATTTCTCCAAAATCTGGGACCCATAACACTCATGGTATTGAAATTTGGCAAACTTTAAACTTATAAAATATTTTTTTTAAATTACATTCATAAAATATTGCCTGTTCTAATGTTTAACTGTGCTATACAGTTCAACATGGACTGTTTTACAGGCAGATACATCTCTGAATGTATCACAGCTTTTCCAGTGAAGACAGAACAGGTAGTCCTCAACGTACGACCACAATTGACGCCAAAATGTCTATTGCTTAGTGAGTTTTGCCCCATTTTACAAAGTCTGGGTTCTACTTGAGCTTTCCTGGATTGATAATTGTATGCTAGGTCTTTGATTTTTTTAAATTTGTTTAAGCATGCCTGTCTAAATGTGAATATGGAATTAGCATTTCCTGTGTAATTGTAACATTTACTCTTATCAGAATAAAAGACTTGCAAAAGATCTCCTCCCCAATTTCCTTGAGTCTGGATTGAGTTTAAACCATGCTTTAAGGAGGAGGAATCCAAATAAATAATAACTTAAAAAGGAGCAACTTGAATCTTTTAAGGCTATTCCATTATGTAGAAATCAACCCATTCCTACCAGGGTGAATGACAGATGTATGAATAGTCTACAGACTATTAGATGCTTATGTTCCATAAATTGATTAAAACAATTGTTTTCATATAAATTGGAAAATATTAAAGAATATTTACTTTCAATAGTTCTTCAGCATATGATGACATGTATTACTTATTTACATAGGTTCAAGCTATTCTAGTAAATATTTTTGGTGGCATTATGCGGTGTGATGTGATTGCCCAAGGCATAATTATGGCAGTAAAAGATTTGGATCTAAAAATACCTATTGTTGTACGGTTACAAGGTAAGCATTCCAAACTTAGGTGAATCCAAACTGTGTTAGTGACTGACTTCTTTGCTTTTTTCATCCATCCATTGACAGTAAAAAAAAAACATATACCTATTTAAATAATAACATTCATATGTTAAAAAGCTACATGGATCTAGAGCAATTGCTTAGCTCTCTAACACATATAGTATTGCACTCCGTTACACACCCTCTCCCAATATCCTTGCTTTGTAAAGAGCAGTTACCAAGTGAGATCTGGTTATGCTTACAGTTTTTCTCAGATAACTTAAATTTAATTTATGTCCATGGGGAGGGGAGGTGCACACTTACCATATTTTTCGGAGTATAAGACGCACCAAGGTTTTGAAGAGGCAAATTAAGTTTTTGCACTCTGCAAACCCCCCCAAAACGGCCCATTTTTCATGAAAACAGGCCTGGTTTTTTGTGAAAAAAGCGCCTTTGGAAGCTTATAGAGTGCTCCTGGGGGCTGGGAGGTGCAAAATTGAGCAAAAAAACGGCCCATTCTTTTGCTCATTTCTGCCGAGCCCCCAGGAGCTCTCTGAAAGCCTACTACAAGCTATGCACAGCCATATTGGTGAAGGGGGCGGGGTTTTAGGAGGCAAAAAATGCTGTATTCAGTGTATAAGATGCACCCAGATTTTCAGCCTCTTTTTTTGAGGGGAAAAGTTGTGTCTTATGCTCCGAAAAATATGGTAGTATTGAACTGAGAACAATGGAAAATTCTGTTCTTTTGGGAATTTTCCACGCTTCATGTTTGTGTCTGTTTCTCCTTGTAGAGAGGCAATTGTGCTCAATCAAGCTGTTGGTTATTGGCCTGTACCTAAAAACTAGGCTGGAATGATAATAAAGCAGTTTAATTCAGAAATGCATTCTTGACAGAGATTTGACATTAAAGTCAACTCCTAAAGCTTTAGAGACCTATATATACAGGTGAAACTCAAAAAATTAGAATATCATGCAAAAGTTCATTTATTTCAGTAATGCAACTTAAAAGGTGAAACTAATATATGAGATAGACTCATTACTTGCAAAGCAAGATAATTCAAGTCATGATTTCTCATAATTGTGATGATTATGGCTTACAGCTCGTGAAAACCCCAATCCACAATCTCAGAAAATTAGAATATTTTGAAAAGATGCAATATTCTAGGCTCAAGGTGTCCCACTCTAATCAGCTAATTAAGCCATAACACCTGCAAAGGGTTCCTGAGCCTTTAAATGGTCTCTCAGTCTGGTTCAGTAGGAATCACAATCATGGGAAAGACTGCTGACCTGACAGTTGTGCAGAAAACCATCATTGACACTCTCCATAAGGAGGGAAAGCCTCAAAAGGTAATTGCAAAAGAAGTTGGATGTTCCCAAAGTGCTGTATCAAAGCACATTAATAGAAAGTTATGTGGAAGGGAAAAGTGTGGAAGAAAAAGGTGTACAAGCAGCAGGGATGACCGCAGCCTGGAGAGGATTGTCAGGAAAGGCCATTCAAAAGTGTTGGGGACTTTCACAAGGAGTGGGCTGAGGCTGGAGTCAGTGCATCAAGAGCCACCACACACAGACGGATCCTGGACATGGGCTTCAAATGTCGTATTCCTCTTGTCAAGCCGCTCCTGAACAAACAACGTCAGAAGCATCTTACCTGGGCTAAAGAAAAACAGACCTGGTCTGTTGCTCAGTGGTCCAAAGTCCTCTTTTCTGATGAGAGCAATTTTTGCATCACATTTGGAAACCAAGGACCCAGAGTATGGAGGAAGAATGGAAAGGCACACACTGCAAGATGTTTGAAGTCCAGTGTGAAGTTTCCACAGTCTATGTTGATTTGGGGAGCCATGTCATCTGCTGGTGTTGGTCCACTGTGCTTCATTAAGTCCAGGGTCAACGCAGTCGTCTACCATCATGCTTCCTTCCGCAGACGAGCTTTATGGGGATGTTTCCAGCAGGACTTGGCACATGCCCACATTGCCAAAAGCACCAAAACCTGGTTCAATGACCGTGTGATTACTGTGTTTGATTGGCCAGCAAACTCGCCTGACCTGAACCCCATAGAGAATCTATGGGGCATTGCCAAGAGAAAGATGAGAGACATGAGACCGAACAATGCTAAAGAGCTGAATGTGGCTATTGAAGCATCCTGGTCTTCCATAACACCTCAGCAATGCCACGCCACATTGAGGCAGTAATTGCTGCAAAAGGGGCCCAAACCAAGTACTGAGTAAATATGCATGCTTATACTTTTCAGAGGTACGATATTGTTCTATGTACAATCCTTGTTTTATTGATTGCAGATAATATTCTAATTTTCTGAGATTGAGGATTTGGGGTTTTCATGATCTGTAAGCCATAATCATCACAATTATGACAAATCACAGCTTGAACAATCTTGCTTTGCATGCAATGAGTCTTATCTCATATTAGTTTCACCTTTTAAGTTGTATTGCTGAATTAAATGAACCTTTGTACGATATTCTAATTTTTCGAGTTTCACCTGTAAATCATGGGAAAAGTCAGTGGGAAGGAATGGTGTGGCAGCTGAATGTTGTACATTATTGAAATTGAGAAAAATAATATTGTAATCCTGAAACAACCATATAATTGTGCAGGTACACGAGTTGATGATGCCAAAGCTTTAATAACAGACAGTGGTCTGAAAATACTTGCTTGTGATGACTTGGATGAAGCAGCTAAAATGGTGAGTGAAAAAGTTTCCATATACCACACAGATACTCTCAACAGTTGTTACATAGATTGTCAATAGGGGCATGTATAGGGACAAAATCTCATATACCGGTACTTAAGCTATTCAGACTGTTGTAGAATTTGTATAAATGAATTCAAGCTTAGTTTGTATATATTTACTACTTAATCTTCTCAATTGTATAAAGTTCACTATATTAATTCTCTGTGCTGAAGCATCACTCTTGTGTTTCAGCGCTCTCATGACCTGTCACCAGTTACAGATTAGAACATCAACATCGTGTGTGTGTGTGTGTGTGTGTGTGTGTGTGTGTGTAGCTCAGAAAGCCAACCACAGAATCAACTTTCAAGATGATTTGTGTGAAACTGAAAGTATCTAAAGAGTAAAATCAGTTTAGATAAAACTGACATGATAAGATGAAGAAATGATATGGACAGAGTGGAAGAACAGTGATGTTGAAACTAGCATCTCTGATTACAAGAAATATAACTTAAACTTAAGATACAGATCTCATGACTATATACACATTTCAGAAAACCACAGAGAAGCCACTGATCAAAGATTGCCATCATATTGGCCTAACCTGTTCAAATTTGCCAATCTCTTTGATGTAGTTACTTTACTGAATCTGTTTAGATACCTCCCTAAAAGGGGTGGGGGATTAAGGCTATTTTTCAGCTTGGCAATAACTTGAATTTGATTGAAAATCAAGTGGGCTTACAATTAATAAAGACTCACTAATATTGCATGTAGGATAAAGTATGTATTGCCTCAACTTTTTCTAAAAAGATTATCTAATAGTAATTTCTGTTTTGTCTTCCAGGTGGTGAAACTTTCTGAAATAGTGACCCTAGCAAAACAAGCCCAAGTAGATGTTAAATTTCAGTTGCCAATTTAGTCCAATATGTACTTAATATCCTAATCCTTCATCATGTTTTTTTCTCTGAAATTCTTTTCTTCTTCCTTTTCCAACTTTTATGTATGTCTGCATTTGATGTGTAGTAGTGTTAATGACCATATACAGGTTTCACTTTTCTATGAATAGAATGTTTATTGTAAAAGAATGGTTTGATGCGGATTACTTAAGTTAAAGATCTTAGTTCCTTAAATTTCCAAATGCAAACTGAGCAGTTCTTAATATATCTGTTGTAAACAAAAATATGGATTTGTTTTTTCCAAATGTAAGTTTGATCTGAATAGGATTTTCCCTTTGCCTCTTTGCTAATTAACCAAGTGATAAGACTGTTGAGAGTAGATATGAGCAGTTACAATTGCAGCATTCAACAGCCATTGAGAAATAATTCAGGAAGCACAAAAACATTAGAATATTATGATTGGCATATACTGGTAATGCATTACATATTGAAGATATTTATATTCTGAAGTACACTGAAGAAACGGAGCATCCCACTTAACTAGTTATGGACAGTGTATGTCTCCAGTTAGTGTTTTGTAGTAACTACTCATTGAACACAGTAACCTAACCACTACAGGAAATACTGTAACACTTAATTTTTAATTTCTGGTACCATGGAGTTTTCTGTTTGTAAACAAATAACATTTATTTATCTTAGTGCTAAGCAGACGTGATATAAAGTAATAAAGTTTTAAAAAGCTCAGCATTGTTCTTAGTCTTATTTTTCAGCATCCCTTCATTTAAACATTGAAATGAAATTTGCAAGCAGATAATTTATCCAACTATAATGGCATTAGAGACTCAGTTCTCTGGACCTCCTTTAAGTTGACTTTGAATTTAACAGACAGTTTTACTTGGACTTCACTCCAAATAATAAAGTCCTTTGTTTGCAAAAGCAACACAGACAATTGATATAATTAATGACACTTGTATAAGTCTATAATTTTTACCTTACTTGTATCAATATGTATTATATTTTATGAAAAAGATATAAACATGTAATAATATCAATCGCCACCCTTTCAAGAATAGCCGTTTTTTCTACAGGCACTCAATATATTAACAGATTAACGGAGTTGGAAGGGACATCATAGGTCATCTAGTAGTCCAACACTCCCCTACCCAAACAGGAGACCCTACACCACTTCTGACAAATGGCAGGCCAGTCTCTTCTTGAAAGCTTTCAGTGATGAAGCTCCTACAACTTCTGAAGGCAAGCTTTCATTGATTGATTGTTCTCAATTATTATTATAAAATTTAAAACAATTAGTTCCTTTTAATAATTTAAACAATACAGTTAAAAGATGAAGAGAGGTAGACGCAAGCATTTCATATTGACTCATCAGTACCTACATTACATTAACAGTTAAAATTAGCCTCAAATATAAGATCTAGCAAGAACATTAATTAAGCTTATAACGTGTGCAGGAAAGCAACCAACAGCAAATCTTTTAACTGTATTGTTTAAATTATTTTCTTTGACTTATTACAAATATGTCCATATGAGAAACAAAATAATGAGAAGAAAACATTTCTAAAAATTTGTTCAAAATAAGATCTTTTAACACCTTATACATTTTTGTAAGAAAATAGTGGGATATTATCAATCATCTTTTGGGATGCCTATACCTGTTGATGTATAGGCACAGAAAAATATATTCATTTGCATTACTTCTCACCATTGTACACTGGTTTGGAGTAAACTGCAGGCTCTCTCTTATGAGCAAAGCTAATACTTCGGGGGAGATCTTGCTCTTTTTTCACATTCCAATACTTAAAAAAAAACAGGGATATTCCCT
Source organism: Thamnophis sirtalis (assembly GCF_051295495.1). Lineage (NCBI taxonomy): Eukaryota > Metazoa > Chordata > Lepidosauria > Squamata > Natricidae > Thamnophis > Thamnophis sirtalis. The sequence continues at coordinate 114,414,909 of NW_028261385.1, read as the reverse complement.
CAAAACGTTTGTCCAACCCATTGGTCCCTAAGGCCACATTTATACAAAAGATAGGGAAATCTGAGGGATAAACATTTAAAATCTATTGCTTGTCTTAGACCAAACACTTTAATAGGATTTTAAAAGCTATATTATATCATTTAGAAATCTCTTCAACTTTTACTGGAAAGATTATGGGGAGCCTCGTGATTACAATATATGTAGAAAAGGAGGAAACTCACTCTTTCCAAATATAAAAATATTCTCCAAACCAGTTTAAAGATAACTTTGTTCAGTTGTTGAAAAAGTTAGAAGATTTATGACAACATAACACCAAACCATTCTGTTTCAAGGAAGGGGACTGAATGCTGGTTTTGAAAGCTGTGAAACCTGCTAAGCTGAAAACAGCTTGAGGGAGCCATTTTCCTCATCTGGAGTAGGAGGAAGCAGAACTGGCACAATCCACACATCCAGGGCCATAGGTATAACATAGGAAATGGAGGGATTGTCATCATTTCACTTTCTTAATAAAACAGAAGACTCTTTTTTTAATTAAAAGTTTTTTTAAAAGTTTTACAAATATAGATGAAACTAATATCATGGAAACATTGCAGAAAAAAAATGCTAAGGTTTGTTTATACCATGATTTGTTTCTAGATTACAAATGATTCTTCATCCCCTTGTATTCTACTTGGATTTTCTATTTTTCTTTTCTTTTTTCTGCAAATATTTATAAAATCTACACACTGTTTATGACATATTTTTCTATTCTTGTTATTGCTGAGGTCCATATTTTTTCTGCCTAGAAATAGGAGGAGAAATAGGGGGGTGGGATGCTTTTTCATCAAATTCAATGTATTCATTTTCAACTTGTGCTATATTTTTATTGATATAAAATATTTAATGCCCACAAATAACTACTTAAAATAATAAAACCAATAACTATAAAACCATAAAATCAAAAAATCAGTGCCCCCATCATTGTGGATTGCCCCACAATCAGCTCCAGATATCCTGGTTCTATCCCAGCCCCTGGTAAAAAACCATGTCTTGATAGCTTTCCAAAAGGCCTGCTGAATCATCGGAGGCAGAACATTCCATAAGGTAGGTGCAGCCATGGAAAGGCATGCTTCCGAAGTCCCACTAGGTACAAGATTTCAAAGAAGGAGTTTAGAACATACCTACTCTATCTGATACGGTAAGATGGGTGATTACTCTCAGAAAGAGGTGATTCCCTAAATAAGTTGGTCCCGTGCCATGATGTAAGATTTTAAAGCTGATAATCAGAACCTTGAATTCCACCTGAATGGAAACTGGGTGCCAATGCAGTGCACATAGCAGAGGTAGAACATGGGTAAACCTAGGATCACCCAATACTGTGTGCAGTGCTTCATTCTGGATCCATTGAAGCTTCTGAATTGTCTGCCACCTGTTCCTTGAATATCTAACGTGAGTCTAGACTCCAGATGGATGTCCAAATTGGGCACCAGCTCAGTCCAAGGAATTATCCAAGGCGTCAAGGATGGCAAATCACACTCTAGGGGTCAAAAACTCAAAGGCACTTTGTCTTGCTAGGATTGAGCAAAGCCAGTTTCTCACCATCGAGGCCCTCAGTCCTCTAAGCACTTGGCCAGCATAGCAATAGTATCAGTTGCCTGGACAGGGCCGGGGATCTATAGCTGGGTATCATCAACATTCTGATGATAGTATATCCTATGCTATGGACCGCACCCAATGGTTTCATGTAGATGTTAAAAGAGGAGAGGAAGCAGACATTAACCTCAAGGCACCTCACACTGTGGGGACCTAGTGTTTGACCTCTCCCCACAACACTAGCTGAAACTGGCCATGGAGGAAAAGAAGAGCTACCACAAAACAGTGCCTCCTATTCCCAAACCCCACAAAGAGTCCAGACATATACCATAATATACATGTTTAAAAAGTGCACAGGGTATAAACATGTTTATATGAGCATGTGTGCCTTAAAATAAGCCCTTTAGAATTATTGGAGATATAGGAAACATGTTTTGTTTGCCCAAGTGATATCTAAATTATTTTGTATACTAGTTAGACACCAACTAAAATACTATTCAATGCCCTTTGGCATTTGTATAGTGACTCCATTAGTCAACTGAGCATCAACACTCTTCATTTTTCTTCTCCCCTACTTTCTTTGATAGTATATAGTATACTTCTTAAATATACTGTACTCATCAGCCTCTCAAATTGGGAGCCCTGTTTTCTCTCCTTTATGTTCATTGAATATAAAATGTTTATTTTTAGTAGGTTTAGGTTTAGGTTTATTAGATTTATATGCTGCCCTTCTCCCAAGGACTCAGGGCGGCATACAACATTAAAAGAAACACATAATACAAAAGTTTTAAAAAATTAAATAGAATATCCCAAACAAACCCAATTAGAATTAACAATAACATTTAAAAAATGCAAATTAAAATTAACAATGATCAATAATTTATTTTGTTTTGTTCAGGCCAGGCTGGCTTGCTGGAAAAGCCAACTTTTTAGGGCGTGTCGGAAGGACCGGAGGTCGGGGATCATACGAAGCTCCAGAGGGAAGGTGCTCCCACAGAGAAGGCTATCCCCCTGGGGGTCACTAGCCGACATTGTCTGGCCGACGGCAACCTGAGGAGGCCAACTCTGTGGGATTGCACTGGATGATTGGATGGTGGGAGGCTACCGGTGGCAGTAGGTGGTCTCACAGGTATCCTGGACCTAAGCCATGGAGCGCTTTAAAGGTCATAATTAGTACCTTGAATCGCACCCGGAAGACAACCGGCAACCAGTGCAGGCCGCCTAAAAGGGTTGTAACATGGGAGCACCTAGGTGCCCCCACAATAACCCGCACAGCCGCATTCTGGACGAGCTGAAACCTCTGGGTGCTCTTCAAGGGCAGCCCCATGTAGAGAGCGTTACAGTAGTCCAGGCGAGAAAGGACGAGGGCATGAGTAACTGTGTACAGAGCATCCCGATCCAGGAAGGGGCGCAACTGATGTACCAGGCGAACCTGGTAAAAGTCACGGCCGTCAGGTGTTCTTCTAAACTAAGCCATGTATCCAGGAGGACACCCAGATTGTGGGCCCTCTCTGAAGAGGCTAAAATTTCTTCCCCTATGATCAACGATGGAACAAGATGCACAAATCGGGATGATGGAAACCACAGCCACTCAGTCTTGGAGGGATTGAACTTGAGTCTGTTCCTCCCCATCTAGATCCGCACACCTCCAGGCATCGGGACACCACATCGAGGGCATCGTTTGGGTGGTTTGGGGTAGAGATGAAAAGTTGGGTATCATCAGCATATTGATGATACCGTACCCCAAAACCATGGATGATCTCATTCCTTAAGAATCCCTCTCTCAACGAAGAGTTGGTAATCGCCTGGAGCCAGCCTCGTGTCACCTCCCGGGAAGTCGAGACTAACCAAGAGGGACACGGGTCCAGCACACAAGTGGCAGCACTGAGTCTCCCCATAATCCTGTCCATGCCCTTGGGGGTCACAGGGTCAAACTCATCCCAGATGGTCTTCACAAGATTCATCCCTGTTGACTCGCCCGAATCTACCCAGTCAGAGTCCAAGCCTGTCCGGATCTGAGTGATTTTATCCTGCAGATACTGAACAAATTCTTCAGCCCTACCCTGCAAGGGGTCTTTTCCAGTTCCTTGGTTAAGTAAGGAGCGGGTCACCCTAAACAGGGCGGCTGGACAGTTATCTGTGGACATGATAAGAGCGGAAAAATGTTGCCATTTTGCCGCTTTTATCGCCACTAAGTAGGATTTAATATGAATTCTTACTAGTTTCGATCAGATTCGGACTGACTGGCCCTCCAACCACTCTCTAGGCATCTTTTCCGGCGTTTCATCTCCCGGAGCTCCTCGGTAAACCAGGGAGCTACCCGGGATCAACGCTGGGTCAGAGGCCGCAAAGGCACAACACGATCCAAAGCCCCAGTGGCCGCCCTATTCCAGGCTTCCACTAAGGCTTCGGTTGAGTTGTGAGCAAGGGATTCTGGAAAAGTCCCAAGCTCCATCAGGAACCTTTCAGGGTCCATCAGGCACCTGGGGCAGAACCATCTAGTCGGTTCCGTCTCCCTGCGGTGAGGGGTAGTAGTATGGAAGTCAAGCCTGATGAGGAAATGATCCGACCATGACAAGGGTTGGATAGAAATATCCCCTAAATCTAGATCATTCATCCATTGCCCAGAGACAAAAATCAGGTCAAGCGTGTGTCCCCCATTATGGGTGGGGTCTTGAATTAACTGAGTTAGGTCCATAGCCGTCATGGAAGCCATGAACTCCCAAGCTGACTCAGATGTCTTGCCAATGGAAAGCAGATTGAAATCCCCCAGGATCATAAGCCTGGGGAAATCAACTGCCAATCCAGCTAACACATTTAGCAGCTCCGGCAGGGCCGATGAAACGTAGCAGGGAGACAGGTATGTAACAAAAAGGCCCACCTGAACTCCAAGGCCCCATTTCACAAAAAGGGACTCACACCGGCCTATCTGAGGAACAGTGACCTCCTGAGGTCCGAGACTTTCCCTAATAACCACCGCCACCCCCCCACCTCTGCCCTGGGTTCTCGACTGGTGAAATGCCCAGAAGCCTGGTGGGCATAATTCACTAAGGGGAACACCCCCCTCATGGCCCAACCAGGTCTCCGTAATACATGCCAGGTCCACTCTACCCTGTACCACAGACCTGGCGTTAAGCAACACCAGCCGGAGACCAGGGTCTTGTAATCCCGAGCACCCAGGGGTGTGAGAAGGGTGATGAGGGTTGGAACGTGTGATCGCTCTTAAACAGCGAAGCCACATCCCCCAAACATAATTTGGCCCTCGGCCCCCACCATATCTGCCTCTCCCACAAACAGCAGAGATGGTGACCCCCCCCAATGGAATGGCTTAATGTCTCCCCCAGAATCCCAACCCTTCCCAGCACTCCCGACCCGCGCCCATTAGTTAGCTCTGGCCTGTGCCCTGGCAGGCTCCCCCCCAAGCCTGTCTGAGCCATCCGTATCAACCCCCCCCGCCCCCCCTTAAAATTTGATTTAGAAACCCCTGTAAAAAAAACCTAAGAAGTCTCTTCTTCGCATGCCACCTCTCAGGATCCCAAGATCCATCATTAAGGAAGCGTCTTGATCAGAGGTGGGTTCCTACCAGTTCGCACCTATTCGGTAGAACCAGTTCGTCAAATCTACCGAACCGGTTAGAAGAGGTTCCACCAGTGGACCCGGAAAGCAGGCCACACCTACAGAAGAGGTTCCAAACTTTTTTGAAACCCACCACTGGTCCTTGGATATGATTATTCTACACTATCATGCTCATATTTATAAAACTCAGTGCCTCTGTGAAAGGTAAGGATGACTACTGCGTTTGTGGTGCAATCAGAACATTGCGTGTGTTGAAGTTGTTTTAACGCAAACCAAAGATGCCTTTTAAAAAACAAGTTTACATCCTATTCTTATGCATGCCAGTGCTGTGTGTGAGGTAATTTAAGGTGGTTCTGACAAGTGTCATCGGCATCTTCATATCCGGTCACATGAGCAGCAAGCCACTCCCATCCGGTCACATGGGCGGCCAGCCACTCCCACAAAGGAGGCCACACCCACAGAGTAGGTTCGAACAATTTTTGAAACCCACCACTGGTCTTGATAGACAAGAAGGCCATCCCCGGGAAAGGGGGAGTTCCGAAGGGAATAAAGTTCTGTTGCAATATAGCATAGAGGAGAGTGTGGCATCAACCAAATGGGATGACATCATGGGGAGTAAACATATCATAGATGCTATTTTAATTTTACTGATATATAGACTAGACCTAGACAATCTAATTAATGTGCTCCAGTATGCCAGTACTATATAAATTTGCTTTACTCTTGTAGTTGATCTCAACTTTGCTTCATTAACAAGTCTGATGAGTGATGCTGAAGAGCAACTTAAAATACGGTGATTGGTGGATTACATTGTCAGTAGGAAAATGTCTACCAATTTTTGTCCTTGATGGGGGAAGAGGCGAGTTCATATATCTAGAGTGGTGGATTTAGCAATTCAACAAAACTTGATTGCAGAGGGGCCAATAAAATAATAGAGTCTCCTCTGTTTTACTCATAAGACTTTACCTCATTGGTTTACTCTTAACACCTGACCAAAGGTGTGGGATGATGGAGTTTGCACTCAAGGAACAGAAGTTCCTGTTTGACATACAGTTTTCCCAATACACATAGCTGATCAGCATCTGATTCACCAAGCATGGGCATGACTAGTGATGGTGATCACTCTAATCTATGTATTAAATAATGTACTGCATAATGTGTTTGTCCAATCATAACATATGGGTAGCTGAGCACCCTTCTAATCAGCCTCACATACACATAAAAATGGCTAGTAGACAAGGGACTCAGTGTTATCAACAGCAGTAAACTACTGGTTATAATTCTTACCCACATAGCTAGATGCTAATGGATAGAGTTCTGAGTCCTATGGGCAGCTGCTGACAGTTGGGTCTTCTTTTCCTACATGTGGTGACACAAGTAGAAAAATATACAATGCCAAGCCAGTCATTTGGGAATCTGAAGTCTGCATGCACCAGCCACACAATGACACTTTTTGAAAGCAGCTGAGAGATGCTGGGGAAGATCCCCCAACTTCACCACCACGTCATTAACTTCAGACACACCACAGATCCTACATGTTCTGCCAACAACAAGGCTTCTGTTGATTTGGAGACAGTGGGAAACAGCACTTCATAGAAAATAAATGTTATGGTAGCTGCCCTTAGATACAGCCCGGTTAGGAGAGGAAGGCTGTGTCATGCACAGGTGTCCTTCAAGGCAATTTCGAGCTGAAGTTTTATGGTTGTTTAGAGGTGTTCAGACAATTGCTTTCTATATGCTTTTTTTCAAGCAGGCCGAGTTAGTTGTTTGTAATCCAAAAAGCATTCAAAGACAATTTCTTCCATCAAAATTACACTGCCGCTCCCAATTAACATTATTAACAGTGTAATATTCAACTTTAAATTTAGAGCCAGGATGTGATCAATTTATTGAAAGGAATAATCTGATGTTTGCCCATTATATGCAATTCCTAGCTTCTTCTTTTTCATAGAAGAACCTACTTTATTACAGGCTGCTGTTATCAACAGCTGTTCTGCAGGATATCCTGTGGGTAATTTTTTTTTTAAAAGTATGAATGCCTCACATTGATACATATAAAACTGCAACATGTAAAAAAAAAATCCAGCTCTGTTCAGTTTATTCTCCTTCTGCCTTTGCCGTTTCTGTAACGTCAAAAGTAATGAGACGTCTTATAAAGAAACAGGACAAAAAAGAATTCACTTCCATTTTTGCTAGAAAATATTTTGAACCTCCTTCAGAAATTTCTTTCTCCGGGCATTATAATTTTTTGGAATGATTATCCAGAGATCATTCTTTCAACATAATTCTCCTTAAGAACAAAAAGAACAGAGGGAAGTACAATATAAGTGGAGCAGCTGTAAAGGACAAAGAAGGAAACAGTGTTATTGTAAGAGGGCAGCTGAGGAGTCTGCAAAATGCATTTGATTCATGCAAACTGGAACTAAAGAATATTATGCCAGCACAAACAATGAAGGATAAAATATATCAAGGCACAGCATTAATTTAATAGAGGGGATTTTTCAAATACATTGTAAGTGTTTTTCTTATAGCGTTTTTCAGAATGATAACATTAAATAAATATGGTATTTAATAACTTCCATGATAGGACAAAATAATAATTATAACTAATTATTTCAATATTTTTAAATTGTCAGTTACATGATTAAAATGTTTTGGGGGAAGATCACTAGGACTAAAAACATTGGAGAAGGATGAATTGCTTTTTCTTTTCCTTAACCTTTTGAAATTGACTAATTGTTCAGCAAGACTCATTGTATATAATAATATCAAATTATATATGAATTATCATCTGAATGACTGTCAGTTTTCTTTCTAAAATTTTATTTCATTTTTGGCACTAATAACCAATATAGAGCTTGATGGTAATAAAACAGCTGCAATTTTCATTTTTAATGGTATGTACTCACCAGTTTCAGAATTTTTAGAAATGGATATTTTTTCTGAAGAATGGCCTGTGAATCTAATAGCACATTCCTTACTAGAATTAAGCCAAGCTAGAAAATTCAACAGAAGTGTACTTACATCTGAAGAAATTAACAAGTCTTGTTTATGCAATGTGACTGCAGACTTTGATCATACAACAAACTGTCCTTGTGAAGGGAACCTGACTACATCATTATTTCCTATTCTTCATGAGAAAAACTGGCCTGCTCTTTTAACTATTATTGTGATTATTATAACCATTTTTGGAAATACTCTAGTCATCTTGGCTGTCTCACTAGAAAAGAAGTTGCACAATGCCACAAATTATTTCCTGATGTCACTTGCAATAACTGATATGCTCTTGGGTTTTCTTGTCATGCCGATATCAATGCTAACTATATTATATGGTGAGTATCATTAACAGCCTTTAAAACTCAATATACCTTAATTGATTAATATGCATATTACAAGTTACTTTAATGTAAACTATAGATTCAATGAAAAGAGGCTTTCTAAAAAATTAGAATTTTGAACTAGATGATGTGGATGTCTGAAATCTTAATGCTGCATGATGCTTTCAATGTTTCTCAAATAATAGAGCATTGTTGACTACAAAACTCCCCCTTCAGTCCTCATTCTGTCCTCATGGTTGTCTGAGAATTCTAGGAGTTGTAGCTCCAATGTATCCAAAAAGTACTAGATTGCCGAATATTTGCACAATTTGATAGCTGGTACTTAAAAAAAATATTTGTATTGAACTTAACGATCACTAAGTACAGCACTGTATATTTTAAACATGTGCAACATCTGTTGCGTTTACTATTCAGATTTCATAGTTCAAAAAATCAGACTGCAAAATCATTAAATTTTAGATTAGACTAATAATGGGGCTAAGAACCACATCTCATCATTATATGGGGAATTTAGGAGAAAAAATTTGAAGATAAGAATATCCACATAGTTGGGAATTAAAATAAATGACTGTTTTATATTTATACAGCTAACTCTAACAAACTAATGAAATTAGGTGTATCATTATAAAACTGTTTGCATACAGGTGCGTGTGACACCATTTTCAATGTTATCACTACTTTGGATAGCCTGATAAAAAGTTATGCCAGGTTTTAAAAGATCATTGCCTAACTATGATTCATTTGCCGGAGTTCCTCAGTAATTAAAGGATAAGAAAGTAACCTTGATACACAAGCATTATAAATCCAGATGCTTGAGGCAGAATGTAGTGGAGAGGGTGATATCTGTAAGGCTGCATATGGCTTAGGAACTAATATTAGTTTGTTTGATTGAATGTTTATTAATTGCCCATCTCAGTGAATGACTCTGGGTGGCTTACATATTTAATGTTTGAGGGAATGCATTGTGCAGGATCGGATGTCTGAGGCTTAAATTCCAAAGAAGAGCAACCCTCAATGCCTATGGCTGGGAGAGATATCCTATGTGAGGTCGTTCAGGGTTTTTGAATAGGAAGAATGGCATATAAATAAAGTAGAAACTAAAGTAGAAATTATTAATAATAGTTAAAGGAATAACAGAAAACCGATCTTGCATTTGTAGATTAATTTGGAATATTTCACACTGTCCAAATGAATTTTTATTTTCTGAAACAACACAGGGTTTGAGATCATTATGCTGTCATTATGCATAGAGATCATTATGCTCTTGAAGTTAAAGTTCTCTAGACAAAATTACAGGTTTCTATAATATGCTTCAGGGATAAGTGAGAGAGAAGTTTTTAAGAGTGCTATGGACATTCATTTGTGTGAAAGATGGCCGTAGTGCTGCAACATTCATAATTTTGGGACTGGGTCATAAGTACTTGGGGGGGAGGTTAGGTCGTAACTTCAAATGGTTGCTAAGTGAGCTGTCATAATTTGGGGATTACCTGTAAAGTGATGCTGAATAACACCACTACATAGACAATAGTACTGAGAAGGAGTTTTTGAAACTGGATATCCGGAATAAGGAATCAATGCTTTGGACCCTCTAGTCAGCTGTTTGCACAGCAAACCACACCTGTGTTACATGACAATATCTCTAATAATAGATAGCCAAAACACTTATCTGGATACCTTTGTACATCACTTTAAAATTTAAAGTAAGTTTTGGTGCTTGCATTTACTAAACACTGCATTTACAAATCATATACAGTATAGGGAATGTATAAAGATTTAAGTGCGCATTAATGTCTTTCATGTGAGTTCTCAGCCAACAAGGTGGTTACAACTACATACAAAAGGAAATGTAGATTCACATCTACTAAATAGATTGCTAACATCAGGACAAGTTTTCCTCATACATTTATCTGTAAATACATTAAACAGTCAAGGGAACACATTTTCAACACATTGCAATAAAAGCTGCAACCTACTGGATGTGAAGATATTCTAGATATTTTTAATCTCAAGTTTGAACAGTTTTTAAAATGGGATGTTTGTAATTTGTCTACTTTTTCTGGTCTCTTTTTCTGGTTTACAACAGTACAGTATATTTTAATAAATTAAAATTTAATTTGAATGGAATATATCATGGTAGGGGAATGGTTGCAATAATGGCACAATAGAAAAAGAAGCCCTAGGTATTTATCATCAGAAATATTCATTGGACTGGTACTGCTGTTGTCGCTTCCAATTTTATCTTTCTTTAATGACAGTTTCACTAGACTACCTTGAAAGCTGAAAACAGAGAAATTAGAAATTATATAAATACAATTACAATTAGTTTAAATGTGACATTAACACTGGATAGGGTTTGATGTGCCCTCCCTCCCAGATTTAAGGAGGTTTTGGTACAAACTGTATAATTTCAAAGAAGTCCAAAGATGGGAGGCACAAAGGCAATTGTATCATTAAACCTTAACAGATCTGCTACCATATCAGCCACAGTAAAATCTAGAAAACTCTGCTGGCTTCAGAATTGGATATGGGAGCCTCCAAGAGCCTGAAAGATATGGACTGACCACTTTTAAAAATCTGTAGATGGATGAGGTAAAATATAACAATAGAAAATACATTTCATATCAGTGAAATATAGATATAGATTTCCAACTGCTGTACAATTAATAAGCACTCTCCTTGGTTACAGAATATAGATGGCCACTGCCCAGGAACCTCTGTGCTGTGTGGATTTATTTTGATGTGCTTTTCTCCACTGCCTCCATCATGCATCTCTGTGCCATATCTCTGGATCGCTATATTGCCATTCAAAATCCCATTCATCACAGCCGGTTTAACTCCAGAACAAAGGCCTTGGCAAAAATTGCTCTTGTTTGGACAGTATCAATAGGTGAGTTATTCAATCTTTGGGTTATATTATTATCAGAGATTTTTACTTTCAGTAAAATTATATGTGCATCCTTTCTCAATCTCTCTCTAAAGCTATGCATTTTCAGTTGCTGTTAAGGCAAATCCTACAGTCAGTGTCCCAGAATTATGGGATCACTGTTTCTCCCCACCAGCTTCCCCATTTATTTTACTTGTAGGAAAGCAACTGAGAAGTTTACAAACGGTGACCATGGGATGTCATGGCCATCGTAATTGTGAACTGGTTACCAAGCAGCCAACTCATGATCATACAAATTTGGAGATTTGTACAAGGAACGGTTATAGTTTCACCCCATTCAGCAGCATACAACTTTAAATGGTTGCTGAATGAAAGGTCATTGATTGAGTGCTGCCTGTATTATTACTAAACCTGCCAAACAGGAAAATCTTGATTGTGGTTTTTCCCCCCAATAAAAGCTAACGAACTACTGTAATAAACATTCACATTTTTGAATTGAAATTCTAACATATAAAATTGGTGTTGCTGGCGATGTTTGAATTCAGCAATTTGTTCAAGTGGTTTTCCAATCTGTCCTTGTAGAGTTTACACAGTGCTTGTAGCTACTATCAAAGCCAAAACCTTTAACTTGTATTTGTAAGACGGTACTTTGTTTTTAGTTTCTACTGAATAGCTGTGCAAACTTCAAGGAAGCAAATTCACGCTCTGCAGTGATGGTCTGATCTTTATGTGCAAGAATGTTATTGGGAATGAGTGGGCACCCATTGTGGTACATCACAGAATGACATATTTTTAAAAGTGAAAATAATTATACTTATCTTTTTTTTAACTAAACATATAGGTATTTCAATGCCAGTTCTTATATTTGGATTCCATGATAATTCTAAAGTTTTCAAGAATGGAAGCTGTTTTCTTGTGGAAGAGAAGTTTGTTTTAATTGGTTCTTTTGTAGCATTTTTTATTCCACTTGTTATCATGGTGATCACCTATTTTTTAACTATAAAATCTCTTCAGAAAGAAGCCACATCATGCATGAATGATCTTGATTCAAAACCTGGCTCATTCAAGTTTTTTCCTCAAAGTTCTCTTTCTTTGGATAAGCATTTCACGCACTCTCTGAACAAAGAATCGGGAACTTTTAAAAGGAGAAAGATGCAATCAATAAGTAATGAACAGAAAGCATCCAAGGTACTTGGCATTGTCTTTTTCCTGTTTGTGGTAATGTGGTGTCCTTTTTTCATCACAAATGTGATGATAGCTTTTTGCAAGGAGGCGTGTTACAAAGATGTAATTGAGGATCTGCTTAACATTTTTGTTTGGATTGGCTACCTTTCTTCAGCAGTCAACCCACTTATATATACATTATTCAGTAAAACCTACCGATCTGCTTTTGTACGTTACCTCCAATGTCATTACAAAGAGAAAAAGAAACCTCTGCAGTCGTTCTTAGTGAACACTATTCCTACTGTTGTGTACAACTCACATCAGTTAACACAAATGAAATGTTTAAGAAAGGAATCTAAGTTGATGGCTACAGGGACATCTGAAATACATGATCTGGATGAAACCTTAAAGAGCAAAGTCAGCAACATGAATGAAAAAGTTAGCTGCTTGTGATTCTGGCACAAGACTATTTTCCTTAACTGTGTATATTCTGCAAGCTGGAGAAAGCTGACCTGGAAAAATAGTATGCAACTTTGCTGGGAATTTGCAAGACAATGCTTCACTATCAAAGATTTGTCTCTCACTTTTTTCAATGCTGGAAATAGGAGTGTGAATGCAGCTACTCCTATGTATGACTCATTAAAGTCACTCATTGCAATTTCCAGGACTATGTAGCACTCACTTAATGACAGTAACTGAGATGGAATTTCTGTTGCTACGCAACATGGTTGTAAAGTATAATGTCATGTAACATTAGATTTGGAAAATGAGAGCAGTACAATGTAATTTTTTGATTTAACTATACCAAATACATTTTATATCAAACTAATTAAAAGAAAACATAGGAAATATAATGGTGGGCATAATATGAAATAAGTTATAAACAGAAGTCAAATAAATTAATTGCTAAAATATGTTTTCCTTGCTTTTGCTGAAAAGAAAAATCAATTCAAAAGCTGATAAAAATGACACATTCAGATCCATTACTGCAAATTAAATAGCAATTTCTTCTTCTACAGACGTTGAATTACTATGACTCATTACACAGGTCCTCCTCAAATTACAACCACAATTGGAACCAGAATTTCCATTGCTGAGCAAGGCAGTTGTTAAGTGAATTGTGCCTGATTTAATGACATGTACCAATCCAGCCAGGCAGTTACAGTAATTTTTAATTCATTTTGTTGTGCACCCACAGAAAATAGGGCTAATGGTTTCTTTAATTACATTTAATTTTATCAGATAAAACTTGCACTTTAGAAAATTGAGTCTTTATTCTCCAATTATATCAATAATGAAACTGAATTTGATTGATTACTGTATGTAATGTGATTACAGCCATATTGTCAGAAGACATCCCATATACATCTAGGTCTCTATGATTCTACATTCCACAGATATCTCCATAAGAATTTAACACTTTTCTTCAGGGCTATCTACTGGTAGATCTTCTAAATATAACTGTGCATAGCATAATATTAGTTTTTCAATTTGGTTTAATTTATATAGATCTGAGAATCCCAGAAGAGAAAGACATTATCTAGAATGCATATGAATATAAGAGTTCCTCTCTTTTTCCTTGTACATGTTACTGTATTAGTTCTAACTTCAAGAGGAGATGTTTCAATAGCTATGAGAAAAAAACTGCCTTTTAAATACAATGTGCTACAATAATCTTATTATGGTTTGATTAAAGCTGAAAGAGACTGGCTTTTGCAGTAACATGAACTTCATCTTGCATAACACCGTAATTCTCTATTACAAATACTTCCAAAGATTACAAACTTATCTTTTAGTATGCATAATTTTTTCTAAGACATCAAACTCACATTTATTAGCAATTGCAGCAGACTGTGGCAAAATAGGGGACATGGTTAACCCAACAATTGCCTTTGTACAGTGTCAAGTGATATGAAACTTCAGGCACTCACAGTCTGCTCTTGGAAATTTGGCACCTTTAGCTCTTTTCTCAGCCAGGTGCCAAATAAAAGTACCCTGGGTGTCCAACTGTGTCAGACCTTCCACAGCTAAGTCTCTAGGAAAGACAGACCCTCAACTCCATTTGGTTGAAATGATAGTTTCTTTTACTAAGGATTAGTGGTTGCAATATTGGTTGCAGCCTAGAACTAAAGTTCCCACTCAAAGTGTTACAGTATTCTACTTTGTCCCCGGCCCTCCACCATTTGTCTGGTTTGTCTTCATCCAATGATGTGCCGCATACATGTTTTGGGAACCGCTCAGATGTTTGGAGCTGCTGTTCACATTTCTTTCTCAGGCTTTGCAGCCTTGAACTGGAATCGGGGTTGGTCCTTACCTGATATGCCCGTTAACCGGACAGTGGAGACAGCAGCCAGAATGGGTTGTCTTTGTCCAGTGACCAATTGAACTGAAGTTCGCTGCAGCTAGGTCTGTCTGCTCAATCTCCAAGCGGTCAATTGTAACCCGAGTGGGTCGGTATGGATGAAGGAGCTTTTTGTCAGGGTGGCTTTGTGCAAGGGGATCCATCATGGAGGGGCCACCGAGAGGCCACTGAGAGGTTGACCAAGTCCGCGAACCACAGCCTGTGCGGCCAGTGTGGAGCCAGAAGGATGAGCTTAGCCTGCTCTTTGATTGTTTTCCAGATCACCCTCTGGAACAGGGGGAGCGAAGGGAATGCCACCTGCAACGAAAGGCATCCACCCCTGCCAACCCCAGACTAGCACACCTGGTGAAAGTGGGCAGCTTGCTGTTGAGATGAGTCGAAAACAGGTCCACCACTGGAGCTCCAAATCTGTTGCTCAGTTTGCGGAACAGCTATGGTGTTATGCTCCATTACACATGATCGACCTGGGATCGACTCAGCCAGTCCGCCTGCATGTTGTCCACTCCGCTGATGTGTTCTGCGCGGAGGGACAACAGATGATGTTCTGCCCAGGCGCCTTGCCTCATCCATCAGTGTGCAGGATCATGCACCGCCTTGCCAGTTTGTGCGCTTCCACTGTTATATTGTCCATGAGGACCAGCACGTGTGAGTTTGCCACAAAGTCTTGGAACTGCTTGAGAGCTAGGTAAACAACTCACAGCTTGAGCCAGTTGATGTTGTGTTTTGTCTCTCGAGGAGACCAGGTGCCCTGTGCTATCTGAGAGTGGAGGTGCCCCCCCAACCCATGAGGCTGGCATCCGTGGTGATCGTGATGTGGGCCAGGTACCGGAAGAAAGACCCCTGAGCCACCTTTGGAGAGAACCACCACCCCAGGGGCCTGGTTACCTCTAATGGCAATGTGACCTGTCTTGGCGAGCAGCTCCTGTTGGCTCTTTGATGCGGCAGCAGGAACCACTGCAGCTTCCTGCTGTGTAGTCTGGACCAGGGGACAATGCCGAAGCAGAAGACCATCCTGCCCAGTAGTTGGGAGAGATGGAGGAGAGATGTTCTGTGGTTCCTTTTCAGCTGTTGGGCCATCTGCTGCAGACTAGAGAGACGGTCTCAGGAAAGATTGTGCCCTGCACCGTGTCGATTACTGCACCTAGTCTTGTTGTGGAGACAAGGTGGCTTTTCTCCATGTTTATGGAGAATCCATGTTCCCTAGGTGTCAAAAGAGCAGTCTGGGGATCTCTGTGCATCTGGTTTGCTGACCTGGATTGTATTAAGACATTGTCGAGGTTGCACTGTAGTCTGTGAACACCCTCGGTCCTGATGACAGGCTGAAAGGGAGTGCCTTGTACTGGTAGCGCTTTGATGCATAGCAAAACCTTAGGAACTGCCTGTGGGCAGGTAGGATGTGGATGTGGATGTATGCCTCCGTTAAGTCCACCGATGTTAGATGGTCGCCCTCCCTGATCCCCTCCAGACTGGTTTGAAGGTAATGCATTTTGAGCCTGTGATATTTGATATACAGGTTCAGAGTCTTTAGGTCGAGGATTGCTCTCCATCCGTCTGAAGCTTTTGACACGACAAACAGTCGTGAGTAAAAACTTTGACCTACCTGATCCAGAGGGACGGTTGAATTGCCTGGATCTCCATTAGGTGTTAGATGGCTTGTTCCATAAGGAGCCTGCGAGATGGTTCCCAAGAAGCAGGAGAAGGAAGAAAAAGCATTTTTTTTGGGGGGGGGGCAGAGAAATTCCAATGACAGGCTGAATTTTATGGTGTTCAGGACCTACTAATCCATGGTCGTGGCTGCCCATCGATTGGCAAAGGCCAAGAGATGACCCCCGATCTGCAGACCATCCAGACAGGCACTTCTGACGTCTGAACGGTTGGTTGGATGGACCTTGAATGGTTTCCTGGGGAGGAAATGTTGGTTTCCCTTCCCAAACCTGTTCTGAGGTTGGTAGGACTGCCTGAAATTAGATTGGCGTTGGGGATGAGAGGCATAGAACCCCCCCGTCCCCTCCCTGAATGGAAGACTTGCAGTAGAAGGGAGCAAGCTTATTTTCTGGCTTTTTAAAAAGAGAAGGCAGAATCTTGCGCTTGTCGCAAGATTCTACCAGCAGCGGTTCCAACGAAGCCTCAAAAAGCTTTTCTCCCCCAAATGGAGCTGAAGCCAGCTTCCATTTGGCCCTTCCGTCAGCTTGCCACTGTTTCAACCAGAGCAAGCGTCTGGTAGAAATAGAAGAAGCCATGGCTTTAGATGAAAATTTGACCGAATTGAGGGAGATGTCTGCCGCAAATTCCATGGCAGCTTTAATTTTGTTGAGGTCCCTATGGGTCCTAGAATCAGGAAGGGGACCTGATCCCGGGGAGCCCCATTGTCTTTGGACTAAATCCAAAAATAATTGGGTAGAAGGAATGACTTCCTTCTCCACTGTGCGTTCCAGAAAGAGGGGATCCATTGGTTCCCCCATTCCTGAGTCTGACACCTGAGGGGGAGTTAATCCTACCTTGGCAATTTTCTTGGCCCTAAGGAGAAGGGATTTAAAGACAGCTGGTTTGAATAAGCCTATGAAGGTAGGCTGGTCAGGGGTTAAATCCTCATCTTCAGACAAGTCAGAATCCCTAACTGCCTTTTCCTCCTCCCCTCCCACTGAGACCTGATCAGAATGAGATGGGATTGATTGAGTAGATGGACTTTTATTGGTATGAGATGGTCTAGGTGATGGCACACTGGAAGCCTGTGGAGTAGAACCTTGTTGTTGAAAGCCAGTTGCAATCCCCTGCTTGATGGCCTCAGATATAATGGAGGCCATATCCAGCCCAACTGATGGCAAGGGACTCTGGGGCAAGAAAAATGAAAGCTGTACCTCAGGAGAAGGCTGTGGAGCCAAAGGAGCAGGAGATGGTTCAACAGGCCCAAAACTGGGCTGGTATGGCGACTCCTGTGATTCTTCCTCACTATCTGAGGACAGAACAGTGGATCATGGGGTGTCCATCGGCAATGGGCCTGGCAGAAAAGGATGAGGGCTGGGAGAGCACTCTGTGGAGGCTTGAGCCTAGAGCTTGGCAACCAAACATTGTGCTTTGGCAAACTCCTTGTCCAGCTGGCGCTGGCAAAGATCCTCTGCCTTTTGGGCCACCTTGGAGACTTCAGGTGGTTTGCCCTTTAGGCGAGGCTCTGTGCTGGCCTTTTCCTGGTGGATGTACTCCAGAAGGGCCTGCCACCAGACTATCAGGGGAAGAAATGTCTGAGCTCGCCTGGCTTTGATCACTCCTGGGGGATGCCATAGTAACTGGTGGTTCAGGGACTCACCCCACAGGAATCTGTCACTCTGTGCTGCAAAGCCTGTAGATCGATCTGAGGCTAGAGACCGAACGGAGGTTTGGCGCCAAAATAAACGGTCCCGAGGCTTCAAAATGTCCTCTGGAGCTTGCAGCTGAAGAGAACGCAGAGGGCAGCAGCGGCAAAATCAATCCAGCAGGAGGCCTCGTGATGGACAGAGACCGTTGGTTTGTCCTATGATTAGAAGTCATGGGGTGCTCCGGAGTTACCTTGTGGCACCCGCGATGCAGTAGGAGCTGAGGAAAGGCATTCGTAGATCACAGTTAAAGAAGAGCAGCAGCAAAACCTTAGACAAGCCAATTAAAGCCATTTTGAGGGATAAATTTGAAAAAAAAAAGATCTAATTAAGTAGCTAATTTGGAGAATTAATTTATGCATCCAGTCCTGATCGGGCCAAGTCTAAAGCTGGGAGGAGTCACCAGTGGTATCAGTGATGTCACAGCTGTAGACTCAGTCCGATTGGCCACTGGACAGAGACAACCCATTCTGGCTGGCTGTATCCACCAACTGGGGAGAACAGGCTGATTCTCACACTTCTGGCTTCTGTCAACCTGCCATTCCCTCTTTAGCTCATCTCTACCCCTTACATGCAAATTGCCTATTTCCTCTTCCCCCCAGCCACCTAACAATTTATGGCAGGATGCCAGCAAAGCTCTAAGCTGAAGATGGCAGAGGTGGTTCTGGTTTTTTTTTCTCCTAAGCAGGTAGGGTAGATTAACTATTTATTAACCACCATCCGGAAACTCTTGGCAGCTTTAGTACAATCACCTGTAATAATGTCCAATGGACACATGCATCACACTATTTAAATTATATAGAACTAGATATAATTTGTGAGTAATAAGTTTTTATTTTTGTTCCCATTTTTAGGCATTTGGGTTTTTTGTTGTCCCCCCCCCCCTTTCTAGATAGTATAATACAGGCTTTTCACTGTCTTTTTTTAAGTGTCAGGTTTTTTTATACTTAGCATTGAAGTTTGTTCCTTTACTCCCTTCAATAATTCCTATTAACTCATTTTCCACAATCATCAAAACTACCATATTCTACTGGCTCTTGCACTTACACATACATTGCCCAAATTCACTACCTCTTGAGAAACACAACTACCGGTAGTCCCCAAGTTATGACTGTAATAGCATCTGCCCGTTATGGTTATAACATTAACTAAATCATGTTGAATGGAGCCCCATCGCTCCTCCTCCAATGCATTCTTTAATTGAATGCAGAGGTTGTTAAGTGTGAATGAGGTACCTCAGGGATGGGCAAGACCATGGGGGCTTAGTGCAGAAACAAACGACGTGCTTCCAGCCATCCAAGGCCTCCCTGCACCCTCTGAGGTATCTCATACTCCCCCACTATTCAGGTTGCCTTACCTTTTGAAGATCAACAGAGCTCAAGGCCAGGTGGCAAAAAAGTAGCCTTCTTCTCAGATGCTGGTGAAACTGTTTTCTTTAGATCTTGTGTCCTTATGCATGCTTCCATGCTCTTTGGAAAAGCCTTTTTGCAGAGAATGGAGGTCTCCAGGGATGCCAGATCAACCCCACCCTTGAAGGCTTCTGTCTTCTTTGGAAAAGCCTTTTCTTTTTAATTAATTAAAATAAATTAGTTAATTAAAACTTTAATTATTTTTTCATTTTTTTTGTCAGATGATGGACATGTTTATCCCAAGCATGTTTTAATCCTAGTAATATCTTTTAATAAAACACATTATCAGTACTAGAAATTGTACTGCAGTCATCAACATAATCTTGAATATATACATAAAATTAAATATTCTTAACTAATTCCTTATTCCAAAACAGAATCAAGTTTTAAAATACATATATTATTTAATTATATTAAATATTTATTACAGAATGATGGAAAAAGAAAATATGTGCAAAACAAACTATTCTCGCTAAACTATTGAAAAGCAGCCCTTTCAAGTTTCAGAAAATAGATCCCTGGATTCTCTTTTGATAAAACTTTAATTAAGTTTATAAAACTAAAAGCCTCTTTGCTGGAGAAAGCACTCCTATGATGCATTTAAGATTGTAGATGTTTAAATTCTGAGGATACATATCCATTTATTTAAAAATTCATCATTACAATAATACATTAAACATGAATGAAACACGGATTTAGATAGATGATACTTTTTAAAACAATTAAACCACATCTCAAACCACATTCAGTATTGGAAATTTCAACATATAGCCCTATTGGCTGCAAATAATAAAATTTATTTAGGATCTGTACATTTTAATAAATATAATTGAGTAATATAGGTTTCCCTAGAAATACATTAAAAGCTAGGTAAAACAGATAAAAACCTAAGACTGAGAAATAATCATCCCCATTTTCCTGAGCATTTTTTTCTTTTATTCACATACCTTCAAGAGAGTTGGAATATTAAAAGAATTGCATTGTGCAACACATTCAAAAACTACATTCTGCCAGGTTAAGAGTGTGCTCTGAAAACAACTTTGGAAGCAGCCACCTCATCTTGCAGAAAGCATGGTTATTTTGAAAGAGATGTACTTCACTCCTGCTCCTGTTACTGCAAATCACTTTCAAACGTTTTGCACAATCCTAACAAGACTTTTCTTACAAATTTAAATCTTACATTATGTACAAGTTTTCATTTTGTAATTCTCCAGCTTTTACAGAATCCTTTATCCATTGCTCAGAAACAATTTTAAACTTTTTCTTAAAAGTCCTTCTGATGGCTTTTATTTTCTTCAAATCAGAATGTTCTCCACCAATTACATGGGATACATCTTCCTCAAGCTGTGACACTACTTTTGCTCCATGAAAACGAAGTAGCAACTCTACAGTTAAACATCTGGTTTGATTTATTCTGTCCCTTGAATTGCCCATTTCATCAAAAAGACTCAGGTAAATGGTTTGTTGCCTGAACATACTTAGGGAACTTTCCCAAGAATAACGGGCTTCTATGCCAGCAATCACATCCTGAGAAATCTCTTCAGAGGTATTAATTCTTGAGAACACTGCCTTCAACTCTTGTGGATCAGTATCAGCTGTGAAACTATCACCATAAGTATCATATTCATAAGCAAAATGTTGCTTTGTTTCAGGAGACATGTGAATCATAAAAGCAGGCTGCCACGGCACAAACTTGCCAGCTTGGAAACACTGTAAAAGCCATTCTGCTCTCACAACATCATATTTGTTGGAATAAATAATATTTTTCACTCTAACATTCTTAGTTCCTGCCACAACACAGTAGGTATCCGGCCCAGGATTTTGAACTATGCTGCCACCGTATTCTGCTATTTTGCTTTCCAAGGTATACTTTGAATAATTTGGTGTCCCAGTCATAATACAAAACTCAACATCTTCAAAAATATTAGAAACTTTGTTTATTTTAGAAAGATCTGGTGCTTTAAAATGATCCATTAAACCAATTGCTTTTTTATTTTTTGCCAGAGTTTTACGCTTCTTTTCTTGTGGTTCATCCTCAACTACATCAAGGTGTTTTGTAGCAAGCTTCCCAGCAGCTTTACTTCTGAGTTGTTCTAGAAGGTCAAGAGTCATACATTCATACCATTCTTTATCTTCCCTTATTCTTTCAATGCGTGGAAAACGTAATGTACATTCTGTTTTATACATATCACTACTCACAATTTCAGCAGCTTTAATCTGAACAATCACTGAATTACAAGGATCAATATAGACTTGAGGCTTCTCAACACCACATAAGATATTACAAGGTGGAACCTTCCTATCGTATTTTTTCCAATATGTGGCTAATTTCAAGCCAAGATCATACAGTTCTTTCATAGTGCAACCGGAACCAACACGACAAATGGAATGGAATTTAGATGGTTTTTCACCAGGCAAAGGAGTCTCAGCAACCGCACATAAAAAATGAGATATCATGCCACCACGAAGACCTTTACCCCAGTAGCCTCCAATAATTAAAAGGTCCAGTTCATCCATCAACCCACTGACATATTCTGGCTTGATCTTCAGCCATCCTTCCCCACGCTTATCTGGCTTGTAAATTGATATGGGGTCTTTTATTACAATTCCTTCTTCTCTGTTATCAATGGCTTCGTTTAGGGCATCTACTACTTCTTTCTGTGTGTTGGCTTGAATTCTAGAAACAATCTGCACTCGACCAGCTATTGGTGTAAAAATTGTATTTAATATATTGTATCTTTTGCTCAGCATCTCATGACCCAACTTTTGGTCATCGACCATAAGAACATCAAATACACAGAAACATGTTTGTAATTCAGAATCCTCCACCATCTTTTTGATGTCAAACTTGTTTCCTTTCTGCATAAATGTCTGGGTGGTAGGATTATAGGCCATCATTTCACCATCCAGAATGCAGTTTTGAATATTTTTAAAGGCCTGATGAATGAAAGGAGTCAATGAACCTTCGAGAGGAGAAGCACCAAACTGCTGAGTATAATCATATCCATTTCTGGAAAAGTATTTGTAAACATCTCCATCTTTGTGCATCTGCATTCGTTCACCATCTAATTTGGTTTCTATGTAAAAAGTCTGATTATTCATTTGTTTCTCAATTTGGCGCACACTGGCAATAGAAGCAAGCATTGGTTTAAAGGCAGAAAATAATGTAATAGAAGCATCACTAAGTGATACCGAAGGATTATGCAGCTGCCTACAAACCTTTTCCAAATCTGTGACACTGTGCAATTCTACAGCATCAGGATGGAAAATAGAAAGTAAGGTTTGCTGACTGACACCAAGTTTCAAATCCTTTATGATCATCCTGATCAACCACTTCTGTTCTAGTGCTGAGCTCTGAGTTATTAACTGAAGAAGGCTCTTCTTAACTAGATCCTTCCTTTTGGCAGCATTATTATTAGAAACAGAATCTAGAAGATCATTTACTTGTTGTATGGTCAGTTGACCTTTGTTGAAGCATCTTTCTTTTAAAACAAAGTAGGCAATCATAGCAAAGTCTCCAACATTTCCTTGTGAGACAGTGGGTGTTCGAAAATTTACAAGTTTGTAAGCATCATTTCCATCTTTGGGTAAATCTAGCAATTCAATATAGAGCTTAGCAAGCACTGTTTCTTTAATTCCATAGGCCATCCTCTCTCTTTCCAACTGTGGAAGAATAAGCCTCATTGCAGGATAAAAAGAATCTATCACATCCTTCTCATTTTTATGAAGAGCATCATGAAATTTCCTCCAGGAATCTAGAAAATCCTTGAAATACTTTGTTTTGTTTTGTCGAGATTTGCACTTCTGAATTTGTTCTAATGTTGAACAGAGATCTGAAAATGGGACTTGTGATGCTACAGTTAGCTTGGAAGATGAATGTGAAGTAGGGACTGAAGCCATCTTAGATGTTTTTTTCTCTACAAAAAGAAACAACCAAAGGAATTACAAATGTATAGATCTTTTTAGTTATCGTTTTACCATGATTTAATTGTATACCTCGACATTGCACAATGAACATTAAACTCAAAGTAATAAACTTAGTTTTACTGTCTGGTTCCAGCTATGCCATAGTAATCTATATGTGGTTAGAAACACATTCTACTGGTTGTCAGAATATCATCAGATGAAATACACGGGCAAAGCCAAATGCCACCTGAAACACTAAATAAAAGAGTTTTAGGCTGCAATGTTATATACTCTGTAAGCAAAGAAGCTTCCCATTTTATTTTTATTATATTGTTTCTTTTCATATCCAGTTATTCTAATTTTATAGTCTTAATTTACCTTTGAATGTGTTTTTGCTATATGATGATATGGTAGTACTGTATGGCAACAGTGAGGAAAACTGAGCAAACACTGATTTATAAAGGAAAAGTGTACTAATTGAGACATAAAGCTACATTTGACCTCACCAGACTTTTCAGTGATGCTCCCATAGACCTTTGTAAGTCATCAAATTTTAATATTTAATGTGGTACAATGGCAGCAGATAATGAAGGTACCTCTATGAGCAGCATGCTATGCTTGTATTCTTTTGTTTGCTTTCTGCATCCAGCATCCTTAGTCCCAGAGGATTAGAGAGAGAGTTTGGTGTAGTGGTTAAGGTGATGGCTTAGAAACCAGGAAATTGAATTCTAGTCCCACTAGGTGACTTTGGACCACTCTCTCTCTACACAACCCAATTCACAGGTTTGTTGTTGTAGGGAAAATCAGAGGAGGGAGTAGCATATTGTTCACCATCTTGAGTGGTGATGGCACAGTGGTTAAATGCAGTACTGCAGGCTATTTCTGCTGACTGTCAGCTGCCGTTCGGCAGTTCACTTTTCACCAGCTCAAGATTGACTCAGCCTTCCATCTTTCCGAGGTCAGTAAAATGAGGACCCAGATTGTTGGGGGTAATATGCTGACTCCGTAAAGTGGTATGTAAGTCCAAGTGTTATTGCTATTGAGTTACCTAAAAAGTAATAACGGCAGGATAAACATCTAATAAAGAAACAAAAAATATAGCCAATTCTCCTGCTGCCTTTAAGGTGCTGACCCAACAGAATTCTGCTGCTCAGAAAGAGTACAGATGGAGATAGCGAGAAGTTTAATCTAGAGCAACTGAGTCCACTCTGTGCTAGGCCACCTGCAAAGGAGAATACAATACTTGATCAGTCTTTCCCATTCTCCTACCATGATTGCCACATCTGGTGGAAACATAGAATGCTGCCCAGATTCAGCACTGCCCAGACTGGAAGAATAAACCAACACAATCTGCGACACCAGATTTGTCTTCTAAGGACTTATTATACTTTTGTCTTTTCTTTTTATCTATAACTTAAGACAGCAAGCGTATCTAATACATCTGTTTCCCTACAACAACTTTGTGAGGTGGACTTAACTGATAGTGACTGCTTCAAAGTCACCTAATCATCTTTTATGCCCAAGGGAGACCTAGAACTCAGTGTCTCCTGGTTTATAAACCAGAGCCATCAAACTACATCAAACCTGTCATTCCCACAGCCTGTTAACTGCACATCAGAGAAACTTCAGCAACCGTACTTGGAGGATGAGAAGTGATTAAGTAATCATCAACACATTCTGACCCACAGAGAAGGCACCCTGAACACATATTTTCCAGTTTTACATTATATTTTAAATCTATGGTATATACAATATAGTTAGTTTTTCAGCTTCTTTTGTCAGACGCAGTGCCCTATCATCTACCTGTTTTATCTTGTATCAAGATAACGTTGGTGTGACAGCCAGAGGCTGCTGTGCATTATGTCCCTGCCCCAATCTTGCCTATTGATCTTCAAGGCCATTTGCCTTATAGCAGTAGGAAAATATGGACTCACTGAATGAGTTAATCATCCATGTCTCCAACAGTTTGTGCGAACTCTGCCAGATCTGGCAACAGATTTCAGGCAGCTAGGAGGAAAGGCAAGAAAAGTATGTTTGGGTAGCTGCTCTTTAACCACCAATTCTCCTATCCCAATTCTGTGGGATCAAGAACTGTTAGGCGAAGAGGGGACACTCTTAACTTCCAGCACTTTCAGGATAATATTGCCCACTTAACTATGGTAGATTTATTTATTTGTTCAATTTCTATACCTGCCCAACTCAACCAAGTGATTCTTAAATTGTTTTATAACTCTGAAAATTATAAAACAATTTAAATGTATTAAAACAATAAAATCACCCAGAAAATAAATAAGTATAAACAGCAGCTGTGATGATTAGTCAACTAATAGTAAACCCAAGTAATAGGGCCCTTAACACATTCCAATGCCCCAGGAATATAGCTGGGCGTTTTTTTTTTAAGCTTTGGAAAAAGCCTACAGGGTTGGGGCAAGCAAGATCAAGCACAGTACTACCTAATTATCAGGGTTGGGTACAGCTTTTGACCCATTTCCAGCAGTCCTCTACAACATACAGGTATTATACAGATAGCCCTCAAATTATGCCCATAATTGAACTTGAAATTATGGCCATAAGTCACGATGAGCATTAAATGTATCCCCCAATTTTATGATGGCTTGTGCAGCAGGTATTAGGCAAACATGGTCGTTTATTGAATGCTTCAGCCATTAAGCAAATCCATTGTTTGTTGAGTATTCTTTGTCAGAAACCAGAAATAAAACCAGTTTTGCAAAAAAAAACATCCTCAGCCATGGTCATGTGACTGCAGGCCACTGCAAACATACATACATGCAAGCTGGTTGTCATGTGGTCAATGGGGGTAGCCTTCAAAACTATGAATCTGAAAGATTCTCTTGTAACTTCAAACAATCACTAAGCAACCCAGTTGTAAATTCCTGTATATACCTATTCCTCACGCATAAGCCTAGAATTTTAAATGCCAAAGTACATCCAGGAAAAATAGGTTCATCTTATTCGTAGATGAATGTATCCATAAGTATATGAGGTCACATTTTAAAGTATCGGTGTATATGTTTACGAGTAAGTCCATCTGCAGATACTGTAAACCAAACCTTGAACTTTTAACACCCCCCCACCCAAAAAAAAACCACCCGCAGAGAAGCCAAATGTGAAAATTAAGCGAAACTTCAAGAATTGCTTTATTGGTAGATGGCCTACCACCTACCAACGTTTTTTATTGCTACTTTGGTTCAAAATTATAGTGTTGGCTTATTCACGAGTATATGTGATGTATGTACCCAAATGTATTCTCACCAGCAGATTACAAGCTACGGTCATCAGAGAGAACGGCACCTCCTCATTCCACGGCGAACCGCGGCCTATTAAAGCGCTACTTCCGGAACCTCACAGGGACGGTTCGGAAGTCGCCATAGAAACAGGAACGCTGGCCTGCCCTCGAACCCCAGAAAGACTCCCCCAGCCCCTTTCTGGCCAATTTCTGCTGCGTTCACCAACTTGGTGCGCAGCGCTCTTTCAGTCGGTCCAAGACGATCCGTCCTCGTCACTCGTTGGCCGGAAGCACTTGTGACGTTGTCGATTCGGTGTCCCGGAAGTGACGTCTGAGCGAGTCAAGCCTGGTCCAAGAAGAAGCAGGATGGGATGCAGAGTATCCCGTCCCGGGCAGCGATGAGGTTGGTGTGTTGGGATTCCGCTGATTCGAGCAGAGGCCTGCGCTCTTAGCTAAGGAAGCGGAGGGGTGCCGCCGTCCCTTCGTGATGGGGTGGGAGAATAGTCGTCTCAAAGCGTCCACGGCCTTGGGCGCCGCCAGGTCTATCGAGCGCCTTCGCCTTCTGCCTCTCCTTTCGTGCCGCTGTGCGTTTCTCTCGAAAATCCCCGGGGTGGGCGCGAAAGGGCTGCCCTTATGTACTGGTAGTTCTGGTGTCGAGGCCGGGAGATCTCTGAACTCTTTCGGAAAGGACATTTCACCGCGGCGTTCCGACACAGGGCTCGGACTTAAATAGTTTTGGGCTTAAATGACCCTTGATGGCTCGGACTTAAATAGTTTTGACTTTCTGAACTGCCCCGGATTGGGAAAGGTTGGCCCTAGTGAACTAATCTAATGCTGGGATTAGCCTGTTTTACCCGAGCCTCTGTCTATCCGAATTGCTCCCACGATTGTTTCTAAAAATTAGAGGGGGCTGTAAAGCACTATGAAGCGGTATATAAATCTAAGCGCTATTGCTAAGCCAAACATACGTTGGAAAATCGGACTGTCGATCTTTTGTAATATGTCAGGTTTGGCCAGAAGGAAACACTGCACTGGTTCGACTTCTAAAAGTGGATGACTGTAGTTCTTTCCACATTTCACATTTTCTTATGGCTTACTAAACAGTAACATAAAGCTTACTGAAATATTTAACGCCTTTAGTAGGATTTGTTAATTAATTAACAGATATGGTAGTACAGTAATTGAAATCGTTACTGTTTGAACTTCTTTATTTTCTGTCCTAGCTCCATTTCTAAATCCTGTGGGAATTCTTTGTTATAAAACAGTTCCTGATCTAAAGTTGAAAAGAGATGGCTTATGTAAGAGACATTTTCTTCAAGAAGTTGCTCCTTAGGTATGAATGCATCAGTTGCCTTTTGTGTTTCTATTAGCATATATTACCATGTAGTTTCTCGGGTCAGTGCCAAAATCTGTAGTTTATATACATTACATAAACATTAGATTGCTAATATCTTAGCTCATACCCAGAAATTATTTAGGTCTGCAAAAATACTGGCTTATTTCAGAAATACATACTTCCTTTAGAGCAGTGGTTCTCAACCTTCCCAATGCCGCGACCCTTTAATACAGTTCCTCATGTTGTGGTGACCCCCAACCATAAAATTGGTGTCTCGGTTCCTAAGACCATCAAAAATATGTGTTTTCCAATGGTCTTAGGCGACCCCTGTGAAAGGGTCATTCGACCCCCAAAAGGGTCCCGACCCACAGGTTGAGAACCACTGCTTTAGAGTGTACAAACAAGCACACCAAAGCCTTTGTGATAATCATTTATATCACAAATGCATTATTAGTGAATTAAAGCAATTTGCGCTATTGAAATACCACCAGTGTATACGGTATAGTTGGGTTTCTTCCATGTTTTTGTGTGAAACATTGATTGCATGGGGCCAATTTAAACTATTTTCTCCTTGCTATTATTGTAAAACATAGTGTATTATTCTTCTATATTATATAGAGCAAATCAAGATATTTCTTCCAAGAATTTGCACTAATGTAAACTTCAGAATACTACCATGGTATTAAAAATAATGCTAAAATTAGTATAGTTGATTTATTTGATTACTTTAAGAACATATTTTTAAAGATTTTGTGGCAAAGCAGATTGAAAGACACACAAACAGTATTTCCTATCAATAGCTTAACATTATGTGGAGAGTCTGCAACAAATTTGATTTGAAACCTTGGACTTATGTACTGTAACCTTACCCTATGGTAGGAGTGATTTTGTAACATTGTTTTATATAATACATTTAAAGTTAGTGTGATCTAGAAACCAATTTTTGT
Organism: Thamnophis sirtalis; assembly: GCF_051295495.1. Taxonomy (NCBI): domain Eukaryota; kingdom Metazoa; phylum Chordata; class Lepidosauria; order Squamata; family Natricidae; genus Thamnophis; species Thamnophis sirtalis. Next base: position 114,385,818 of record NW_028261385.1, on the reverse strand, counting down.
CTTAGAAAACAAGGTGGTCAGTTTGAAATAAATCAATTTCCAATATGGTTTGTGAATCTGATTTGTTTATTTAGTACAAAGATGAACATCAACTTAAAATTAAATATTCTAGAAATTGAGAACATGTGAGAAAGTAGGAAGAGTATCTTATTCCCATCTATGTTTTTGAGTCTCTATTTTTTTAGTTTAATTTTCAGAGAACAGTTAAATTATTCTCATGATGCTGCAAGTTAAACACATCAGGTTTAACAGCTGAAAAAATAATGAAATCTGGAGAATAGTTTGTTTAAAAATCTAGATTCTTGTCACTCATTACTGGTAATCTTTCATCTCTTCATCACATGAGAACAAATATAGGATAAGCAACACTTAATCATATATTTTGCAGGGCTGGAATAAAGACAAGAATCAACAGCTATGATTATTTTTTTAAAAGAGTGAAGAAAAACCAGAACTAAAATATTACTGTAAAATTAATATTACTGTTGCAGTTGTTCAGTTCCAAGATTAAGGCATAGATGGATAATAAATAGATAAAGTAGTCTCAATGAAATCAGACATTTAAAATTCTATGACTGCAACCATGGTAGTAGTTTATAAGAGTTTGAAATAAGACTGAAATACTACTACTTTTAATGTACAAAGTTATCACGTACAAGTTTTTTTCCCTTGGCAATCCTGATTACCATATTTTTTAGAAATCTGATTAAAAAAAATAAATCTAAGAATACCAAATGAGAAGGTAGTACTTCTGAGAGGTAGTTTAATTATTCTTTGCACAAAACCATCATTATGTTTTTAAGTACCAACCCTGTAGGATATTTCAAATTCATGGGTGCTGATATAATGTTTCTAGATTCCTGAATGATGAGATGTTTGTGATATTTTCCTCAAGTCATTTTTGGTATGTCATTAGACTAAAACATTTGTGCATCTAAACTATTTTTTCTGTATATGACATTGGCTAAAGTTTGTGTGATTCAAAATGAAAGCACATCAGTGCAGTTCCTGGGCCTCTGATCCAGCTGCAATCTATTCCAATGCTATTCTTGATGGTCCCTCAACTGTAAGCACCTGATTTGAGGGATATAAGGATACTGCAGCTAGAATGGCCATCTGATTCTGAAATAGATCATTCATCACATTTCTATATTACCCTAAGTCAGGAGTGTCAACCTGGTGGCCCGCGGGCTGGATGCATCATGTGCAGGTCACACCCATCCTGCGAATGGGAAAAATGTCATGTGATGTGGTGAGTTTGACATCCATGAGCTAAGTGATTCTAGGTAGTTTACAAAGAAACCTGAAGCTGCAAGTGGGCTGGATGACACAGAAAACTGCTGTATTCTACTTATCCTATTTTGGATCAAGCCATTATCTGATTGTAGACTTTATTGGTAGCCTTGGAAGTTTTTTTTCCCAGCAGCTTTTATCAAAATTAGAGTATATAGATTTGGCCATAATACTTTATACATAATTATTATGCTAGTATTGATATTACTGGATGATAATGGTTATTTTAAAAAAAATTGAATCCTACAGGTTCAGCACTTATTAAGCTTCTACTGAAGAACCTTACTAATCTATTTTAAAATGTTAATGTGTTGCTGTTCAACCTAGAAGGCTTGCTAAAACAGCTTATGTGTTAATTGAAGTCAGTAAATACCCTCCAGCCTATAGTTTAAAATGATGCAACACAAATGGAATGTTAAAGGATGAAAATATGAATACCTAAGCTTAATATGAAAGCTTGTGTCATCAAAATTTGTCATTTTATCATCTGCATATTGATATGACTCAAAGTTAGAAATTTTACCTCAGAAATATAGCAAGTAAGATTGTAACATAATCATTTACCAAGCATCAGTAAAGATGTTTTCATTCTTCAAGGAACCATCATTTTTGGAAGAACACATGGCTTAGTGAAAGTTTTAAAAATAGAAAAGAGTCTTAATTATCTTACATATTTTAGAAAGATAATACAACTTCTGTCACCCCAAGTTTGAAAAACGGGTTTTCCGTATAGATTTTTTTAAAAAACCATGCAAATATTTGCTGGCATAGAAATCTGCCCTGCAAAGCTAGCAGGGTTGATTTTCCATGACATCCATTTCTACATTTATATGTTTAATAATCTAGAGTATGGTGTTGCATAAAAGAGAGGAGTCAGCTGCTACCTAAACACATGTCAAGTAGGATTTTGAGTTCCCACAGCTGCTTTCTTGATAAATGAAATAGCTAGGTATATGTAGATATTTTATTATTTGTGTTGCCCATAATTTATTAAAGGAGCCACAATTTCTAGATTAGCACAGCATACTGAAGAAATTATAGATTCTAAATTATACTTAATGCAGCATTCAGCACTCAGTCATAATGTAAAATATTTTATTTTGTTTAAAATATTATATTGACCCAACCAATGTGGGGTTTTGGTAGAAGACAATAACCAACCTATTACAAAAATATGTCCTTCGTCTGCAATTGAATACTTCATACATGAGCTGTGATGTTATCCTGATTCTTCACTTGCATTCCTTTGTCCTACAATACTTTGTGATCTCAGCCATTGTGCATCTTGTATCTCACATCTAAGGCCAAAGTTGATCCTTTCTTTTACCTTCAAGTAATACATTAGAAAAGTCTGTGATACCTATTCTACTTCTTTCCATGTATTTGCTTGCACCATCCTACATTCACATTTAAATAATAATTTGTGGAATAGAGATGGTACTTTGCATCAGTGGTGGGTTGCAGGCGGTACACCCCGGTACAGACGTACTGGAACCAGACCCGAGCACCGGATACTGTTGCAGTACGGTGCTCCAGAGGGCCCATCCGCCCGAGCTCCTTAACTGTGTTTTAAAGCTTCTGCGCTGCCACCCACATGCATGGTGCGTACAGCGTGACGCTCCATGGAGCAGCTGGAGCATCACGGAGTGTTGCGGAGGTGCTAAGATGCATGCGCATGCTGTGCACGTCCATGAGGACGCCACCAGCCCCGTTCCAACCGTACCTGTTGGAACGGGATTTGAAACCCACCACTGCTTTGCATGTAGAAGTACAAACATTGCACCTGTCTGTATCTCATTAAAGGAGTCAAGGCTACTTATGTCTTTTGGGAAGCACTTGAAATCCAAAGCATTAAACTCCACTTAATACATTTTATGTTCCAGCTCGCAATTCCTTTGAAAATTTGTAGACGCCATATTTTTGTAATAAGATTGTCTCTTTGGTAATCCATCCATTCAATCTTTAGAATAGAGTGTGGTGCTGAAGGAACAGTAGGAGGGAAATTAGTAAAAATCAGCTGTCTCAATTGTAGAATTATTTTCAATTAAGGCATAGCCAAAGAAAGGCCATCACCTGTTGAGATTGCATGACAGGCAATGAAATTTCCTTTCTTGCTTCATATTAGGGCAAAACCAATATTGAACACAACATTGCCCTTATACATTAAGTAATGGCTCTGAGTTGCCATGAGTTTTAATTGATGATGCCAGCTGGTATGACTGTACATGGATTTGAATGATGGAATTTTGATTAAATCTAATTAAATTGGGTTTCTCTTTTGGGGTGAACAGGGGAAGAAAACAAATTTAATTTGCTGTAATTTAGAAGACACCTAAGAAGTCAAACCTAAGGAGAGACCTTCCTTACCTCTATTTTCTCTGTCTTTTATTTATGAATTTTTAAATTAGTTTAATTTTCTTATTAATTTGTTAATTAATACACATTTCAAGTGACTTAGATGAGACACTTATTTTGTTTTATTTTTCAAAAACATTGCTCAGTTACCAGAGCAATCTTAATTTTTCTGACCTATTATGCTTAGCATTTGTTTTGCTTTACTTTTTTTGTTCATGTTGTTTTAAGCTTAAGTGTATTTTCTTCTTTCAGGATTCATGTGGACTAGAGATTCATTGGCTACTATAATGGAAAAATCATGGATGCTTTGGACTTCCATTGAAAAATGGCTGCTTGCTTTGGTGTCATGGTCCTGGGGTGTCTGCCGTATTTCTCTCTTACCTTTGATAGTGACTTTTCATTTGTACGGTGGCCTGATTTTACCTCTGTTAATATTTGTATCTATCACAGGTATATTATATAAATTCCAGGATGTGTTGCTTTATTTCCCTGAGCAACCCTCTTCATCAAGACTCTATGTTCCCATGCCTACTGGCATCCCACATGAGAATATATTTATCAAAACCAAAGATGGTGTGTTGCTCAACCTAATTCTTCTCAGATTCACAGGTGATAATTCCTCATATTCTCCTACTATCATTTATTTTCATGGGAATGCAGGCAACATTGGGCATCGACTACCAAATGCTTTATTGATGCTGGTAAACCTAAAAGTAAATTTATTATTGGTTGACTATAGAGGCTATGGGAAGAGTGAAGGAGAAGCAAGTGAGAATGGCATCTATTTAGATTCTGAGGCTGTTCTAGACTATGTGATGACTAGATCAGATCTTGACAAGACAAAAATTTTTCTTTTTGGTCGTTCATTGGGGGGAGCAGTTGCTATTCACCTAGCCTCTGAAAATTCTCATAGGATTTCTGCAATCTTGGTGGAGAATACATTCCTAAGTATCCCACACATGGCCAGCACTCTGTTTTCTTTTTTCCCTATGAGGTACCTTCCTTTATGGTGCTATAAGAACAAGTTCCTGTCTTATAGAAAAATATGTCAGTGCAGGATGCCTTCACTGTTCATTTCTGGACTTGCTGACCAATTGATTCCTCCAGTTATGATGAAGCAACTTTACGAACTTTCCCCTGCTCGGACTAAAAGATTGGCAATATTTCCAGATGGAACTCATAATGACACTTGGCAATGTCAAGGCTACTTTACTGCACTCGAACAGTTTATCAAAGAAGTTCTAAAAAGCCACTCCCCTGAAGAAATGGCAAAAATGACATCTAATGTAACAATAATATAATTGTAATTCCAGTCTGTCTTTCTGATACAACTGCATTGTACCTGGATTTGTGGGAAGTGATCATTAATTACCATTTTTAAATGTGTATTCTGTATGTATTTATCTTTGAAAAGTGAAATTAAACATGGAGATATCTACTGATTTATCATCCAACATAGTTTTTACACTGCATTGTAAACAAATAAAACTTCTATTTGTTTTAATAAAATGTTTTTTTTTATTTAGGAAAAGACATTTTAACACATTTGTTGCTCAGTGTTGTGTTCTGAATTGAGGGAAGAATAAAGCAGTTCAGTATAGTGTGTATGTTAGCTCCATGGATAAACATGGTTTGCCAAATATATCTGGCTGTCTGTTTTCAGAGAATCATAGATAGGTAGATATCTGTTACTAAAATTAATCTGTATTTTCAACCTCTGCTCCTACTTGGTTAAGGCCTCATCCTTGCAATGGTGAATGCTTCTTTGAGAGAGGATAGTCCTTCCAACTCTGGAAGAGATAAGAGCACCTCAAAAAAACCACTGCTGGATCTCTGAATGGACAATTTTCATCCTGTCTCCAGGCTTTTCTTAGAAAAAATGGAGAATACAATGAGACTACAGTTCCGAAGGTGGCGATCAGCTTTCAAAACCTGGTACAGTACTGAAACAACTTGGTCATCCTTGATTTGTGGCAGATCTAGGATGGGGGTAGTGTATCCATCCTGGCCTTTGGTGACTTTACATCTTTTCATACTATTCATGGTGTCTTGGTCAAGTTTAAAATTTGGGTATAGAGAGCACTATGTTTCTGTGGTTCTTCCTCAAAGTCTGAAGGTTCCAGTCAGTTTGAGGGCAGAGTCATGTCCTAGATCCCTGCTTTGAAAAGTGCCACAGGGCTCTTCCCCCTTCTTTTTTAATATCTACATCAAGGCCCTATCACTTGTTGATATGGAAGGACAAACTCAGCTCAACCTACCAGGACAGTGACTGCCCTATAGGACCTGGGCTAGAGATATTTAAAGTTTGAAGGGGGTTCTATTACCCTGCTTGGATTCAGCATGTAATTTTGTAGTCCACCTAGATTCGTAGCTCCTGTCCAAAGAGTGGGTGATATCTGTGAGCCCAGGGATTTTTACATAACTGTCTTGTACACCATTTGTACCTTTTCCTGGACTGCTTCCAGTCATTCATCTTTAGTCATTCCTGAATGAATTACTGAAACTTATTCTACTTGGGGCTGCCCTCTGAAGACTATTTGGAATGTAGCTATGCAGGTATGCATTCCTCATTATACTTATGTGACACCACAAGATGCATTGGCTTTATATAGATTTCTAGTTGCAATTCAAAGTGCTAGTTGTCACCTGTAAACCATTTCATGGCATTGGAGTGAATTGCTTACGGGACTGCATTTTTCCAATGGTACCTGCCTATCCCACATGTTCCAACAGAAAGGGCCCAAGATGAAACATCTTGTGGGACCTCAGAAGCATGCCTTCTCAGCAGTGGCCCCTAGCCTTTGGGCTTGTCTTTCTGCTGGTACATTGCTGGTCCCAGCACTCCAGACTTTAGAAAGGTTAAGATCTGGCTTTCTCCCCAACTCTTGGGATAAGAGGAGCAGATTTCCCATTGGGTGGGATACAACAAGCTTTTTGTTTTGATCACCATGTAATTGTTCGGCAGTATTTTATTTTAATGGTATGTGTTTCTTTTGTTTTGAGTTGTGTAGCTGTACAACTGTCATAAATAAAGGAAACTATTTTAGACTAGGAGCAGAGAACAGAAAAGCTGCAAGAATTTGGTTTCACTGTAAATAAGCCTTGCAATTTCTGGAATTTTTCTTTTTTTTTTCTTTCTCTTTTTTAATTTTATTAACAAACACGTAAAACACACACACACAAAACTTAGACATACACCACATTTACACAATACAATACAAACAGGAGCTTCCTGTCCTGCAATTATCAATCGATACCGCTCACCTTATATTATTTCCCCTTCTATTGTATTTCATTCGGATTTCACCATTCTTAACCCTCTTATTTTACTCATAACTATTATTTTTGAGTTTTGTTATATTCCTTCATTGATTCTTGTTTCTTTCCTCCATATACCATTTATCCCATATCTGGTAGAATTCTGATTCTTCTTTTCCCTGGATTTCTTTAGCTAGTTTGTCCATTTCAGAACAATCCATAACCTTTCTTATTATTTCATCTTCGCTTGGAGTTAATTTGTTTTTCCATTTCTGGACAAAGGCAATCTTTGCCGCCGTAATTATATGTAGTATTAAATACTGGATTTATTTTTTGTATTTCACAGACATTATTCCTAATAAAAAAACTTCAGGTTTCCATTCTATTTTAACCCCTGTTATTGCCTCCAGCCAATTTTTGATCCTTTTCCAAAAAAAATTAGCCACCTCACAGGTCCACCATAAATGGTAATATGGAATTATTCTTAAGTAATAGTTGATGGTGGCTTTTCTATGATATTTCATTTATCTTTTTCTTTTTCCTTGACTGCATTTGACCCCATTTGTCATTTTCTAGTCCATCTTGGCAGGAGAAATCTGGCAACTTTAAAACTAATTACTTTAATACATATGATTAAATCTCCAAATTTAATTTAATTTTGTGATTCATGATTAACCTTTTTTAATATTGTTAATATTATAAATAGCACTAAGGGAAAAGCAATTCATTGGAATGGCTACTTAAATACTGCTTACTGCTCATTCTGCATTTTAATATAGGTATATCTAAAGATTATAATCATTTTGATATTACCATACACTGTCAAAGGCAGGTAAACCTGGTCATGCCCAAGACTTTAGTTTGCAGTCCTGGTATTGCAAAATATTGAACTCTATATTTTCCTATGGATTTTTATTTACTTTCATCATGAGGAGGTCCTGGTTCAAATCTGGGTGTTCCTCCCTCTGGGAGATTGAGATTGCCTGATATAAAACTACTTTGTGGTTAATTGTTTACTTTGGATAAAAGAGTGGGTGCTGCTGAGAAATAAAAGAACATTTGAATTAATGTGATCTGAGGTTTGGAAGGCGTTCTATTGAACTATAAAGTTAATGTAAATTTTAGAAATTACTTTATCAGAAGCGCCATATTGAGACTATGGAATTGATATATTCCAAACTAAACTTGAAAATGCTTTTATGGGTCACAGCACAGGAAGTATTTTATAGGAAATAAACAGCAGGTGAAGAGAAACAAATATATAATACGATTGCTGCTGCAGAGCAACAATATGCCCCAAAATGGAAAGATTCTGAAACACTCCCAATGGAGCAATGGTTGTTGAAGATGATGGAATTAGCAGAAATGGCACAACTAACTTTTTCGCTTTGTGAAAGATCAATTACTCCATTTATTAGTGACTTCAAACTCCTTATGGACTTTTTACTGAAAAGAGAAAAAAACGAACTGATGATTTCATTTAGGGATTTGAATAGTACGAAGAGTAGATTATGGAAATAAAGAAACTGAAAGCCATTTATTATTTTCTTATTAACATAATATGTAATGCATTTAAATCCCAGTATTTGCACTTTAATATTTTTATTTTATTTTTTTGCTTTTCTTATGACATTATTTACTTTGGAAACATCTCTCTGCATGTGCTATTGTGAACATAATGATCATAATACAAAAATACTCTACACCAAATATTTTTAGAAATATTCTAGTATTATGCTAAATACTATAAGATTTCTTACAATATGTGGTGTCAAAAATTGATTATTATATTCAGAATAACACAGGCAATGTGATGTTTATACTGTGCTAAATGAAAGCCATCAAGGCATCTGGCTAGAAAATGTGTGGTTGTGAGTTCTAATTTTGCCTTGGGCATGAAGCCAGCTGAGTGACCTGGAGAGTCATTCCCTCAATGCTAGAAATAGGCAAGAGCAATTCATTTCTAGATTATTATTATTATTAGATTTTTGTATCCCTCCTTTTTAATAATAACTTTTAATATACTGTAAAATGTCAAAGATAACTAATACTCCCTCCTCCTATTATCCCCACAACAACCAACCTTATGAGGGGATTAGGCTAAGTCAGAGAGGGACTGGCCCAAAGTCTCCTAGCTACCTTTTATGTTTGAGTTGGGACTAGAGCTCACTTACTCCTGCTTTCCAGGCTATCTGTCTTCACCATTACACCAAACTGAAATCCTGTCAAGAAAGTTGCAGAGATTAGTTAAGGTGAAAGATGAAGGAATGACCAGTGATCTGAAGGCACACAAACATATGCAAAAGTACCATGTTTCCCCAAAAATACGACATGTCCTGATAATAAGGCCATGCCACATTTTTCTGGTGGGCAAAAATATAAGCCCCTCCCGCAAATAAGCCTCCTGGACAACCCCCCCCTCTGACCAGGCAGAACACCGCTCACCAACCTAGTGGTATCCTGAAGGTGCCAAGCCGCAGGAACCGGGGTGGGGGAAGGTGATCGCATTGCTTGGTGCCTTCGGGATACTCCTAGGTTGGTGAGCGGCACTGTGCCCAGCTGAAGAGGGGGTTGCCAGGTGGCTACTCTCTTGCGAGCGGGCTCCCAAAGAGCTGGGCACAGCAGTCACCCAGCAAACCCCCTTTTCAGCCATGCAGAGCACCATTCACTGACCTAGGGGTATTGCCAAGCCGTGTGAGCGTCTGTTCGCTGCCGCCCGGCTCCCGCAGCTTGGCGCTTTCGAAATGCCAGTGAATGGCGCTCTGCATGGCTGGAGAAGGTTGCATGAGTGGCTGTTCCGCTCCCGCTCATGCGCCTCCCAGTCTCACAATGCCCTGGCCCAGTTCTCCCTGCAGAGCCAGGGCACCTCCACTGCCGCCATCCCAGCATGGCTTTTTCAGCAGCTTCCAAACTGAGTATTCTGGCAGTGGCCGCTCTGGGCATATGCTCTATGGTTGTGGGCTAGCTGTCGGCAGAGCGTACAACCATAGAGAGTACGCCCAGAGCGGCCACTGCCGGAAGACTCAGTTTGGAAGCCGCTGAAAAAGTCTTGCTGGGATGGTAGTGACGGCGGCAGCAGAGGTGCCCCGGCTCTCCAGGGAGAACTGGGCCAGGGCATCGTGAGGCTGGGAGGCACATGAGCAAGAGCGGAACAGCCATGCAGAGCGCCATCACTGGCATTTTGAAGGCGCCAAGCCACAAGAGCCAGGCAGCAGCGAACAGGCACTCACGCGGCTTGGCAATACCCCTAGGTCAGTGAATGGCGCTGTGCCCGGCTGGAAAGAGGGGTTGTCGGGTGGCTTCTCATGAGCGTGGTCGCTTCATGGCTGTTCAGTATGTGAATCCAATTGTGCCAACCATGAGGATAATGCAGCTAGACTATTACAGTGGTTGTCCAGAAATAGGCATTTTTTCATAATCACTTAGAATTGATATTGTATCATTATGTTTATGTTGTTTATTATACTTTAGTTTTTCAAGATACTTGCTTTGACTTATAGACATTTTTAATAACCTTGAAGCTTATCATATTTTAGAAATACATAATTTTCCTATTTTGATAGCAGAGCAACTTTTATGGGTCAGTAATTTCTTGAGCCTGTAATGAAAACTTTGATTAATCTTTTACCAATATTTTTGAGCAAAACTTTTTTAAATACACCATCTTCATCTAACGCCAGACTAGAAGCTGGTAGACAGTAGGTTCCAGTCCAGCCTTAGGCATAAAAGCCAGTTAGGTGACTTTGGGCCAATCATTCTCAGCCCAACCCACCTCACAAAGTTGTTATAAGGAAAATAGGAGGAGGAAGGTATATTAGGCATGTTCATTGCCTCAAGTTAATAAAATAATAAAGGCTTCATAGAAATCTAATAAATACATAATCTTTTTCTATAGGCAAAATTTGTTTTACATTTACATTATCATACAGTATTAGAGGAAAGGACAAGAGAAAGGATGTTTCTAAGTAAATATACTATGTATTTGAAAAGAAGAAATACAGTATAATAATAGAGGCAGATAATTGTTTTTTGTAATTGCTCAAAGAAGACGGGTTATAAATATGAATTGCAGTAATTTTAGTTTATGCGAATTAATATCTAATATATGCAATGAATTTTCTACTTAATATATTTATAATTGATTTATACATTGATTCACTAATTAAATTACTTAATATTCTAATTACTTTCTAATGTATGCAATTAATTTTCATTATGGCATCGAGAAATGTAGAATAATTGTGCTGAAAGAACTGTGATTCAAGTAGGTTCATAGCAAATATATAAAGCCCTTTTCATTTTTATTTCTTCCTGAAATAGTCACTTGAAATGTTTATGCAGTACTCAGCTCAAATGATTGCACAAGTTTATAAGGCTCAGTTTTAATGACTGATTTGTGCCCCAAATTTGTTTTGATACACATTACTATTTGAAACTGCATCACGGTTCATGGTACTCTTTGACAGTCAGTCCTGAGGTATTTGTCTATTGGAACGCTACATTGACCTTTTTGCTGTTTGGAAGAAAGTTTCAATGGGGCTTCTGGATGTGGGCAACAAAAATACAAACCATTTAAAAAAAAAAACATTAGATGCCAACAAAGTATTAAAGTACGTTTCATTCTGCACTCTAGTGGTCATTGAGAGTTTTGCAGATGAAATCCAAGTAAATATAGAGATTATGTTGAGGATTATATGATGTCCTATTATATCAATAGTCACATCAAATTTATAATGTGACCTGATCAAGTAGATATTTAAAATGTGCATTTGGATGGGAAAGGGAGAGAGAAATATAACATCTTTTTCAATTGTTTTAGTTAATGTTTTGTAAAACTTTTACAAGGCTATCATTAAAATTTGAAATTGTAAATGATAGTCTGCTGGTGTTTCATTTGCTGAGAAATTCTCTTTGGTATGATATTCCCTCACCAATTTCTTCTATGATTATTCTGATCACATATAATACATTTTAAGTAGTCCTTTCATTTTTGTAAATTGATAGTGTAATACTGTTAATTTTTTGGAGCAAAGTGTAGGTACAGATTGTGCAAGATTTTTTCTTTTTACAAATCTGTATTTTGTCCAGTCTTGCATTATTATCTTTAGCAACTATATTTTACAAACATTTCCCCAACTGCTTCCTAAATTTCCAGTATGGTAGCCTGAAAGAGAGCGTTCTTTTTCAGCAACTTTGAGTGTTTTAAAGCTCTTAAAACGTTTTTTTTGTTTTATTGGGGAGAAGGAGTCCAATAGGACAGGCTCAAAATACATTTTCCCTTCAAGTCACTGATTTAAGTTTGACTTTCCCCTTCAAAGACACTGTTGACCTACTTTCACAAAGTGATATCTGTCCACCTCATTTGCCCTTGCAGAGCTTGCAATAAATCATGTAACACATTCCATGGCAGTTGTGGGAGGGGTGATAAGTATAAGCATTAAAAAAAGGATTGAAGTCAGTGGAAGTTGAATAAATATGTTTAAGAGGAAATTTTTCTGAAATGTTACATGGTGTGCCTGTGTGTGAGAGAAGACTTAAAAGTGAAGTTGAACAGTCCTGCCATTTCCTGTATGCTCAGACTGTGAGTAATATATAATAAAAGAATTCCTAAAAAAATTCTCATTTTTCTTTGCATTAAATTTTTACTCAAAGTCTACATTTGTGTACTGAAATATGCAATAAAATGATGCATTTACAATTAGTACCTAACTTCCTCTTCTGGTATGTGGTCTGCTTTAAATATAAATATACTTTGCTGCTTGCTGCTAATTTCCAAATTTCAGATTAACGCATTGTGCTTGTCTTTTTTTTATAGTGTTCTTTTAAAAGTTGCATGGTTTGTCTATTTGAAATTGCTGTTTGGGACAGACTGAAGTTGGTGCCTTCAATGGTCCTGGTTGGAAGATGCTTTGAAGAACTTATTTCATTGTAGCTGTCTCCATACAACAGTGTTTTATGTGGCACCTATTTGTTGCATGAGTTGATGCTTTCCTCTGTATAATTTCTGAAATGACTCTTTATAGCCCTATCAAGAGAGTGGGAAATCCTTCTATATAGAAATCAGCACAGGACTGGCTGATTATGGGGAGGCCTGTTGGTAAATAATGAAAGGATACTTCTCTGTGATTGATATTGCATTTGCCTGTCCTTAATTGTGACCAGATGCATATTCACCTGTGTGAAGTAATTTTCTTTTCGGTTTCCATGAAGGGAAGATTCTTCTTTGACTAGCTCCATGGTGTTTGAATTGCAAACTCTGAGAATCTTTGGTTGCAAAGCACCTTCTCAAAGCACAGTACAATGGCTTTCTGAGTCTCTGTTTCAGAAAATCTGGAGAACAGATGAAGTAACAGAGGAGAAGGTGGCAATGGTCTATATTTTCACAAAGATTGAGAGAACTGAGTGTGAGAATGTGGTAAGTACACCCCAAAAGGGAAGTGCCAGGAACCACTAAAGCAGTGCCAAAAGACTTAAAACAACCCCTCCCCCTTTAAGAAATTCAACCCAAAGCAAAAGCACCAGCGGAAAGGAAAACTCAGAGCAGCCAAAAGCCATTAATGGCTGTTACAAAAGTAACAAAGCTGACCACAGAAACACTTAAGTAGAAGAATAAAGATAAGTGGGACCAAGCTAAAAATAACTCACCAAGGCAAAACTAGAACTCCCTTTTCCTGGCTCCTGATAGGATTGGAAAGACAAAGGTCTGGGACCAGGATTAACTCATTAAGGTAGGAAGAAAAAAACTCAGAGCAATCACTTCAACTAGAGGTACATCAAAACCCATCAAACTACAGAAGTTTCAAAGGGAAAATGGGTATAAAAAACCAACAGAGAGACAATCCCAAACTGCTTGCTAGCCAGGAATGCTTGAGCTGTGTCACTACTTTCTCTTGCCTTCCTGAATTAAAGAGTTCCGCTTTCTGGCAGTTTGCTTCCGTGTCAATTTCTTCTCAGTGCTGGTGACTGCTTTCCAGCTGGGGAATGAACCAGGAGATTTTTTTCCAACAACAGGTTGTGACTAGCTGAAATGGTTACAGATTGTAAAACTGAAGAAGGAAAGAAACATCAGACTAAAAGCAAGAAACAAGTTTTATTGAATACTCATTCCCTACCCCCATTGCTTAAATTGCTTTTGGGGAAATAATTAAAAAATAGCCGTATAGTTTCAGCATCAGCAAGGGATGAACACATATTAACAAGGAGTAGCAACATTGTTGAGTATCTAGCAGTATGGATCTCTAATTAAGGCAAAACCAGAAAATATTTAGATACTGTATTTGAGCAGTGAGTTTGTTATTTTGCAGCTCACAAAAAACAAAGTAGTTGCTAGCCTGCAACCCAACAAATATTTATTTGATGTTCTGTGAGTTTTGGAGAAATTTGGAAGTCCCTGGGATTAGTATATGACTTTTATCACATGGCATGAATTGTTATGATGGGTCAACCATAGGGCAGAGCCTCACCACTGTCATCATGAAAAGAAAAAAAAATGTAAAAGGAAAAAGGCTGAGCTAGTTGCTGCCAGAATCACCATGAATGACTCTGCTTAGTGCTTAACTTGTAATTATCTACATATATATGGAGGAGCTGGATGGCAGATTGGTTAGAGCAGTGGTTCCCAAAGTGGGCGGTACCACCCCCTGGGGGGCGGTGGGATGACTTAAGAGGCAAGGGGCGGCGGCAGGGGGGTGCTAAGAGGCAAGGGATGTGGCAGAGGAGTGCTGGAGGTGGCCCCCTCGCAGGGCGCAATTTTGCCTGGGGCTTTGTTGGCCCCCAGTCAGTTGAGCACTTCCGGCAGGGGTGAAATTCAGCCGGTTCTGATCGGTTCTCCTGAACAGTAGGACAAATTATGGTCAGTTTGGAGAACTGGTAAAATGCACCACTGACTGGCTCCGTCCTCACCTCCCGCCCCTCCCACTCACTCCTTTTCGTACCTCGCCTAGAGGCACAAGTGGTGCTGCTGCTGCTCCCTGGTTCCCACACAGCCCAGCAGATCTCTGTCCGGTGAGTCTTCCTTTGCTTCTATTCTAGCTACCTCCCCCACGCCCCAGCCAAGGTATCTATTCTTTTCCCAAGCAATTTCTCTCCATCTTGGCTTCTTTGCAGAGCTGAGCCTAGCATTCAGTTTAAAATCCAGGGCGTGGGAGGGGGACAACAGAACAGCCAGGACTGGGGAAAGTTTTTCTTTTTTTCTAAACTATTTTCCTCCGTCTGGGAAAGTGTGAAAAATGTAATGTACATGTAGATGACCCTTTGCATGAGTTGCATTGGGGGGAAATAATAATTAAAAAAAAGAAAATGACTCCCCAAAGAAGTAAAAGGCTACATTTTGCTAGAGTTATTCTTTGCTTCTAATCTGTTGAGGAAGGGGATTGGACTCCATTGTCTATATTTCCCTTTCCATCCCCATGGTTCTTTAGTGAAAATTAGAACCCAAGAACATATAGATCTGTTAAAATGTTCCCATTCTCACTTTAAATATTGGGAATCCCTAGGTACCATGCAATAATCTCATCAAATAATTCCAGCAAATGTTGGTGCTTTCTTAATTACACCAATGCAAACAATGTGCCCACAATGACTTTGTAAAATGAAACTTTATTTAATTGATCATCTCATCATGCTACAGAATCGCAATCCAGAATCCTTGCTTTGCTGCAGAGTAAAGAGCAACATCCTGGTTTATTTGCACAGAGAAGGCAGGCAGAGAGTTGGTAGGGTTTATTTATTCACTTAGCAAAGCCTTAAACCAGATGTGAACACACACATACTGTAAATATTCTGATTTTCAGAGCAGAAATGGCAGAAGCAGAAAACTCAAGGAAGAAATGTAGACAATATAGTGTGGAATATCTGAAGTATGGATTTATACCTGCACCATCAAACCAGCAGCTGCCACAGTGCCTACTATGTGAAAAAGTATTTTCTAATGAGGCAATGAAGCCTTCCAGACTGAATGAACATTTGAAGAAGGCACATCCTGATAAGGCAGACAAGAACCTAACTTTTTTTCAATCACTTCGTGATAACTTGCAAAAGCGCCCAACACTATCACACATGTTTTGCAATGCTTCCCAACAAAACACTGATGGTTTGTGTGCATCATAAAACATTTCATTGCTGATTGCTAAGTCTGGAAAACCACATACTATTGGTGAAGAACTCATCCTACCAGCCATTAGTGAGGTTCTGAGTACTGTTTTGCATAAGGAGCCGAGGTGGCGCAGTGGTTAGGGTGCAGTACTGTAGGCCACTTCAGCTGACTGTTATCTGCAGTTCAGAGGTTCAAATCTCACTGGCTCAAGGTTGACTCAGCCTTCCATCCTTCCGAGGTGGGTGAAATGAGGACCCAGACTGTGGGGGCAATTTTCTGACTCAATTTGCTAAAAATCTGTAAACCGCTTAGAGAGGGCTGCAAGCCCTATGAAGTGGTATATAAGTCTAATAAATAAATAAATAAGTCACTACATGATATAATTAGACAATTCCTCTCAGCAACAATTCAGTGCAAAGACACATTGATGAAATGGCTGAGAATGTGGAAGATGTATTGTACAGCATACTACAGACAACAGACTTTGCATTACAGCTGGATGAATCAACTCTAACCGTTAGATATTGACCCTTGACACAGGTTCAAATCCTGATTGGTGCCCACCTTACCAGTAAGGCTCTTTGGTCAAAGCACTTCAGCTGCCTGCCTCAGATATGAGACTGACATGAAGTAAGAGAATCAGGGTGGCTTGGATATCACCAGTAGTAACAAGGTCCACCACCAGGACAATCTAATGATAAGTGGGCTGATGGAAGTAATCATACATGAACCAGACAAGAACATCTGGAACTGAGAGGGGTGTGGCCTGAATCTCAGTAACAGGACGTGTTCTCCAGAGGGCTCTCTGAAGAACCATCAGATTCCTACTGTATCGGGGGAGGGATTAACTTTAACCCTACCATAGCTGTCCTAGGAGACAGTGAAGAGTGGGGGAACAAGTGGGTGTGATTGGGGAACTTGCAATTCCCCTAAAATGCCTGCATTTGCCTCTGGACCCAAAGCAGGAAAGGCAGCCAATGCGAGCTACCGCAGCTGGAAGGCCAGACAAAGCACGGGAATCAGCGTGGTGACCATCTGGATGAGATAATAAGAGTGCTCGAAAGTGCAACATTCCTGTAAATTAACTTTTTAACCTCTGGTTGAAGCTGTAAGGGCTCCTCTCCTAACTTAAGAAAGTGAAGACTCTTGAAACAGAGTATTTTAAAAGGAACCTTTTATTAAGTAGAATGGCAGCCATTGAATTCAAAGCAACATCTGAATCCCCTTAGGCAATGCAAGTAGAATTAAAGCAGTAGAGAACCCTCCCATTAGTTAGAATGCAGATTTTAGCCAATACACAAGTGTGAAGATGTTTCCTCTTTCAACTGCCCTGAGAGCCAAATAAACATACATTCCCATGGCTATCTTCCATTAGACATTAAAGTGAAACGTCCCACATGGCCATCATAAACATTCCCCCAAAAGGTGAGGGGATCTCAAGGCACTTTGGCACCAGGATACCAGTTGTAAAATCTCAGTTGTCACAGGCACTGCTAATAAATTGACTCCAAGGCCCCCCCTCCTCCCAATTGAATGACAGTATCACTTTCAGGGATCTGACAAAAGCTTTTTAAAGAGAGAGTGGCAGAAGAAAAGTGGGGAGTGGACGTTACAAAGCTCTCCCACCCTCGGACCTGCATCGAACGGACGGAGCCATTAGATAGAAGAAAGGAAGTGATAGATCTTGAGAACTGCTTAAGGATGTTAGAAAGCAAATTGAAATCTCTTGGGGTTTAACTTTCACTCTATGCCTTTGATTTTCTTGGTAACTTTTGAAAATCTCTGAGATTTGCTTTCGAAGCGAGGAACTTAAAATAACATTTGTTGAATGAATTGTCTGCATTGCTATCTAGTAGTAAATGATGCCTGGTATAAGCTGCCTAGGAAGGGTTGAACTTGAACCTTTGTTGTCAAAAAGGAATTGATAAAAGTCCTCTAGAAGATACTAAAAGAATAGAAGAGTCAGATACACAACAAGTTAAGAACTATAGACCTATTTCACTATTAAATATGGATTATAAAATTTTTGCATCAGTAACAGCAGAAAGAATGAAGAGACTTTTAAATGAATTTATACACATAGACCAAAATGGATTTTTCCCCAAGAGACAGATCAGAGACAATATGTGAATTGTATTGAATACGCTAGAGTACTATGAAGCCCACCCTGAAAAGCAAATGCTGTTGCAGTTTCTGGTTGCTCAAAAGGCCTTTGATAATGTGAACTGGCATTTTATGATAATGCAACTTCAAATGATGGGATTTGGTGAGAGATTTATAAATATGATTAAAACAATATATAATAACCAATCAGCAAAGGTAATAGTAAATGATGACATGAGAGGAAAGATAGCAATTACGAAGGGAACTAGATAAAGATGTCCACTATCGCCATTATTATTTATACTGACACTAGAGATTTTGAATAGAAAAATACAACAAAATAAAGAGGTAAAAGGTATGAGGGTTAAGAAAGAAAAGTATAAATTACAAGCGTTTGCCGATGATTTGGTGTTTATTATGGAGCATCCAATAGAAACAGGGCCAAAACTAGTTAAAATAATAGAAGAATATGGAGAAGTAGCGGATACTAAATGATACTAAATTATATTTGGGTTCCATCCCAAGGAAACACAAACTGAGTTTTGAAATATACACCAACAATAATAGAAAAAGAAAGGGAGAGAGGAGGAGAGAATGAAAGGAAAATGGGGGAAAGAAGAAAGTGGTAAGGAGAGAAGGATGGAAAGGAGAGAAAGAGAAGGTGAGAGAGGAGGAAGGGGAAGAGGAAGAGCAAGAGTGGGAGAAAAGTAAGGGAAGAAAGGTGGTGTTACAAAAGGAGGAAGACATGGTAAATAAAGCAACCCAAACTGTATATTATAACCTATTAAATGAAATAATAAATGTATAAGAATGATAAATGTAAAGAAGAATAATCATGTGAATGTATACTTAAAATGGTATGTAAGAGAATAAAAAATTCTTTGGGGAAAAAAAGAATATCTGGAACTGATGCAATGCTTCTGCAACAGCAGACCTAATGAGAGGGGATATATGTAGCCTACGAGGGAACTATAAATGGACAGAAGTCCCACTTTTTAAAAAAATTCTCCCACCCAGCACTCATTTGCCAAGGAGGAAATTAATGCCCAGCTGCAAAATGCAAGTTCATTGGTAGAGATTGTGCAGTCAGGCAAGGACATGGGGTTGCATAATGAGGATAATGGGTAATAAATGAAGCAGGAACCAAAATGAGGAAGATTCATTGCTAAAATACAGAAACAGAGCTTCACATTGTGCAGATGCAGAGCAGAAACAACATATGTGGCATCAGCAGGTTCTCATGACCGGAAACACGCAGTATTGGATTTTGACCACGTAGCTTGGATGCAACTGGCCAAATGTTTGCATTGCACAGAATGAGAAGTAGCTGAAGTTTCTACTTGGCTTTAATAACAGTCATGAAATCTATGAATTTCCCGCGAGAAAAAGGCAATACCTTCACCACTTGTGGGTCTTCCTCCTCTTCCTCTCCTTCTGTTAATGGCTTTGATTGCAAAGGGCTCCTATTCATCTTTCTTGGACTTGCAGTGTTTGTCTCCTCTTGCCTGGCGGCCGCATCTCTTTACTATGTTGTTGCACTAAAAACAGAACTAGCAGTCCTCACTAGCAAGCTGAATGGCAAGAATCAGGCAAGGAATTCACTTCCCCAGCTTGTGGAGCCCTTGGGAGAAACCAAGGCAGCCAGCCCTTTCATTCCATACTGGAAGGTGGCCAATGCAGTTTCCAGCCAGGTGAGTTGAAATCCTTTGGGCACTGGAGGCATTACACCCTTCATGATGCTTATTTGCCCGTGTTTTGTCAGGGAATTGTTTGGGGATCACATCGAGGAAACCGAAACATAATGTGGACTGGAGACAGCCATAGAGGGAAAAGATCCCCCTCTCAGAGAGGAGAAACAGGTAAGATAAGATCTGGTTGGATGAAATAAGATCTGATTGGAGATCATAGTTGTCTCTGGAAAAATACCTCAGGGTTCAGGACATTAAGAATTGTGGCTGAGCATGGGGGGTGGATGGGCTTATATGGTCACAATATCAGATGCTGGCAGGGTAGACCAGAGGTATCTGTAATAGCAAACTTTTCTGCTGAAGAGATGGGTGTCTTTCAAGCTTCCACTCTTTAGATGAATTGTTGCTTGATGAACTTTAATCCTTCTCTCTCTTTCCCTGATCAGTCAGTGGAATTCAACTCATATGCATCTAATCAAAGGTGAACTAACCCTATCTTGTGTATTACATCATACTTGCTCTTATTAACATGGTTCATTTTCCCCCAAAGTATAATATTAGCAATACTATAATTCTAAACTGTCTTTTTTTTTTGAATGGGCCCCTAGCAACATGTATTCGTTACAGAATATGAATGCAAATTCCCTTGAACCAGTTTGAATTAAAAACTCATTAGTAGTGTAGGAAGAGTTACAATCAAAACTTTCTTGAAACGAATTATTTTTTTATTTATTTTACTTGAATCCCATGTTAATTTCCTTGTTTTCTCCCCCTTCTCTCTAATATGAAATATATCTTTCTAGTACTACAGTCATGTCTGCAATTGATGGCTGACAGCAAAAGTGCCATTCGGCAACATGGTAATGTATTAATTTCTTAACTTGATTTAGCACAACCCACAAATTTTCTGTGAGTAAACATGTTCTGCCATTGCATTATAATTGCTCAAACATGTTTTTAAATAATGCAGGAAGGGAAAATCCAGTTATATTTATTAGCATTTTACCACTCTACCTTTCCCACTTTTAGGGGAAACTCTGAAACAACATTAGAGGTTCAGGTTTTCGACTCTGATGATCCATTGTTTCAATGGATGACACAACCAATTATGGTTTCTTTGTCCCAAAAGGTTTGTTTGTTTCTATAGCTTATATGCTAAAAATCTACACAGGACACCTGACTACAAACGTTCTCCTACATTCCACTGCATTCTTCTAGTTCACCAACCTTCTGAAGTGAATTTAGATAGAATCTGAACCCTGGTAGATCCATAAAAATATGGCTTCTGTCAGGAGGCTGTTCCTGAAGATCTTTGGACTTTACCTTGGTAAAGCTACTTATCTCTTTTTTAAAATCCATATGTATTGTTAAAAATTGAAATAGATTAAAAAGAATATTGAAAAAAAGCAAATATTGTATTACAAAAGAAAGTTGAAAAAAGCAAGATGATACAAAAGCACTGCTACATTTGAATTTAAAAAGTCATAGTGAAAAGATAAAAGGTAAATTACCTTTTAGTGATTCATCCTTCCCTTCCCTTTGTATCCTCAACCATTAATCATGGCTTACCATATTTATCTGAATTACTCATCAAACATTAATACTTGTTCTTAGTTTCTGTTTGAGCTACTCATCTGAAAGCTATAATATTTTTTTCTTTTAAAAAAACATAGGAAATATACAAGGAAAATAGTCAATCCATGTTTAATGAGATACTAATAATTTTTCAGATGACTCAAGTATAGTTCCCTGGCTTCTTAGCTTTAAAAGAGGAACAGCTCTAGAAGAACATGGAAATAAAATACTGGTCAGAGAAGCTGGCTACTTCTTCATATATGGTCAGGTAAAATAGAGAAAAAAGTTCTTTTACTAATCTGTCTGAAGTATTAATTTAAAGTCATAATGAAATTTATTTGTTCAGGTTTTATATACAGATGAAATGTTTGTAATGGGACATTTGATTCAGAGGAAAAAAGCCCACGTCGTTGGAGATGATCTCAGTCTGGTTACATTATTTCGTTGCCTGCAAAACATGCCTGAAACCTCTCCTAACAATTCTTGTTATACTGCTGGTAATTATGAAAACCATCCTAAATTTATAGATAGATAATGCCTAGATAAGCATTTTACTGGTAGGAAACAGAATTATCCATATAAAAGAATTCATTAGTGGATGGTGTGGTGGGCTATGCTGAACTCCTTACACCATAGCAATAGCAATAGCAGTTAGACTTATATACCGCTTCATAGGGCTTTCAGCCCTCTCTAAGCAGTTTTACAGAGTCAGCATATTGCCCCCAACAACAATCCGGGTCCTCATTTTACCTACCTCGGAAGGATAGAAGGCTGAGTCAACCCTGAGCCGGTGAGATTTGAACAGCCGAACTGCAGAACTGCAGTCAGCTGAAGTAGCCTGCAGTGCTGCATTTAACCACTGCGCCACTTCGGCGCACTTCCATATAGGTGAGTTGCAGTTAATTCTTTTTCAATTTCAGTGGCAGGCAGCAACCTCTGTTAGAGAAACAGGTGCAAAGATACACTGCTTTTTGCTTTTGGGCACATCTTTCTGTGTTAGGAAAGTGGCATAAAACTGGGGACTGCCTGATGGACATAGGCATAAAATCTGCTAGGAATGGGGAAGAATGTTCTAGGCCAGGCAGGACTTAGAAAATGCAATGCTGCTGAGTGAACCCAAGCCCCTGGAGAAATTGAAATGCATAATTTATTATTATTGTTGATGGCATAGTCAGCCAGGTGTTTAGACTGGATTTGCCTACTTTTGTCCATCTCTTGAGTCCTTCCTAAGGACTGAGATAGAAAGATATTGTTTTTTGATGATGTCACAGGATACAAGCTGTTCCAACTAAGACTGCTTTTTGCAATTGACTGGTGGAGATTTGTTTCTATTTTCACCATTGTCCAAAGAGTTTAGATTAGTGTCCATGATCCCCCATCCTTGGAGCCTCATGAGAATGCTTCAGGAGAGGCTGGAATCTGAAAGAGGGACTGATCCAAAGCCCCAAGGCAGCTTCCATAATCTTAAATTATACTGCCTATCTATTACACCACACTACTGTAGTCTGCCTTTCAATACCTGTTGGAAGTCAAGATCTCTCTAGAAGAGGAGTTACAGATAGTCTTTGATTTACAAGAGTTATGGAACCTATCCATTACTGTCAAAAGTTGGGGTCCATATTAAATGAACACATCGTCAACAACCTCCCTATCCCTGCTCCCCCCAATGCATTCATTAAACGGATGCATGGGTCATTAAGCAGAGCAAGGGGTGACGAATGTGGGAAATCATGTGAGGTCTAGTGCAGAGACAGGCCCACCCACATTGGACCTCCCAAGGCTTCCTCCTACATTCTGAGATACTCCATGCTCGCTTCCTGCCGCTTGGGTTCCCCACATCCCTAAGATCCCCTCCCTATCTAACCTGCCATAATCACTCACTTATCTTTCACAGATGTCCAGAGCTCAGGAAGTTGGAGTAGAGAAGGCCGCTCCATTGCTGGGCCACATGGCAGACTTGAGGGGAAGAAATCCTTTCGGTTCTGCTATCCTTGCTATGTTTTGCTCCCCCAAGACCAGCAGCACTAGCTTTACGTTAGCGCTGGTAATGCTGGAGAAGGAATCCTGCTGGTTTTACTTTCTTCACAATCTTTGCCTCTCCGAGTGCCAGCAATGCTATCTTTACACTACTGTTGCTGGCACTGGGGGAACAAAGTATAGGGACGAAAGCAAAACCAATAGTATTTCTTCTCCTCGATTGTGCCATATGGCCCAGTGCCTTTCCTACTCCATCTTTCTGAGTTCTGGATATATTTGAAAGATAAGTGGGAGCATGGTGACTGGGGTGGGTGGGGAGGAGTGTGTAGAAGCCGGTGAGGTGGAAAAGCAGGCCAGGTATCTGAGGGAACACAGTAAACAGGATGTGGGGAATAGGTCAGTGGGTGTGCTGCAGTGTCTCTGTGGTCGATTATATGGGCCAATGACAATGGGGGGGGGCTGCAGACATTGAAACTTTGAAACAAGTTGTGAGGTTTATGGCTGGTGAGGCAGTCTTCTCCCCCAACATCCCACTGTCTAAAGCGCTTTCTTTTTTTCGCCCGCCTGAATTCTGACAGGTGGGCGAAAGAAAGCGCCAGCCCGCCGCTGGCTTTCTTTTACCCGCCGCTATGTCTGACATAGAGGCGGGCAAAAGAAAGCCAGCGGCGGGCGGGTGCTTACTTTCTTTTGCCCAGAGGCTGCAGCCCACCTGAGCTGCCCGCCTCTGGGCAAAAGAAAGAAAGCAGCTTTTGCCTGCCCTGCTGCTATGTCCGACATAGAGGTGGCCCACCTCTATGTCGGACATAGCGGCAGGGCAGGCAAAAGAAAGCCAGCGGCAGATGGGCGCTTTCTTTCTTTTGCCCAGAGGTGGGCAGCTCAGGCGGGCTGCAGCCTCTGGGCAAAAGAAAGAAAGTGGCAGTCCACCAGCAGAGACGGGTAAAAGACCTGCCTCTGCTGGCAGGCTGCCCCGGATGCAGAGAAAGAAAGCTGGCGGGCTTTCCTCCCTGCCTCTCCGACTCCTACCCCTTTCCCTCTCTTCACTCTCAAACAAACTCTCTCTCAAATTGAGTTTGTTTGAGTGAAGAAACAAACACACGCACACACACACACAAATTACTTACAATTACTTACAAATTACATTAATTTTGAATTCTTCCCCCTCCCTCCAACCCGCATATCTTTTCCAGCTGTTTCACAATCACAGAGGATTTCAACTCTGCTCTTTCCTGCCATCATGAAAATGTAAAAATGTAAAAGGAAAAAGGCAAGAGCTGCTGAGGTCAGGCTGGGCTAGCTGCTGCCGAAGTTCCCCAATGGATGACTCTGCTTAACTGTTTAAAAAAGCCTCTAAAAAAAACACCCTCTACAGGAGGAGGCAAGAGAACCACGTGCCTCATCTAC
This sequence comes from Thamnophis sirtalis, assembly GCF_051295495.1. NCBI lineage: Eukaryota > Metazoa > Chordata > Lepidosauria > Squamata > Natricidae > Thamnophis > Thamnophis sirtalis. The sequence goes on along the minus strand of NW_028261385.1, from coordinate 114,361,074 downwards.
ATAAGATGAATTTTTCAGCTTTTAACCCTTGCTTAACTCTGCTCGAGTGATCATAAAGTCAGACTAAATGAGGCACGTGGTTCTCCAGCCGCCTCTTGTAGAGGGCACTTTTTTAGAGGCTTTTTTAAACAGTTAAGCACTAAGCAGAGTCATCCACTGTGACTCTAGCAGCAACTACCTCAGCCTTTTTCCTTTTACATTTTTTTTTCTTTTCATGATGACAGTGGTGAGGCTCTGCCTCCCCTGCCTGCACTTGACTGGTTTGTATATAGCTTTTGGTGGGAAGAGTGTTATAACTTTGAATGTTCATTAAATGGCCTGTGGTACCTTGAGGACTACCTACAGTATATTTATTTAAATACACCTTGTTTATAGGTGTTTAAAATGTGCATAATATGCATCTTTTAACCTCAAAATGAAAGAAGGTAGCAGCTTTGTCAATTAAGGACTAGCCAAATCATAGCCAATACGATTTGTTTTGGTCTGGCTATATTAGACTGTTGTACTAAAAATGATTGCAATGTTTTGGCAGGTGTTGCAAAATTAGAAGAAGGAGATGAACTTCAGCTTACCATACCACGGACAAGTGCCAAAATAGTCTTGAATGGAGATGTCACATTCTTTGGTGCAGTCAGACTTTTGTGAAAGTCTTTTTGATGTTATTAATTATATAGCTTTTTCCAGCGCACCGATATTTCAGGAATTATGAAATAATTTGAAATCATTATGTGGTTTTCTTGTATATTACCTCTTTAGTAAGTTGAATGATGGATTTAAAAAAAAGATATTAATGGATTTAAAAAAAAGATATTAACTTATTCAGAAAGAGGAAATCCTACTCATGCTTGTCATGCACTACCCTCCCATGTGTGGATTACCAGAAATGAAACTTTTATTGTGAAAATATAAATAGTCTCATTACATAGGAAGAGTTGAACTTTTGCTGCATCAATTCTGGAGTTCAAAGTCTGTTCCCAAGAGGTCATCCTTCTGAGCCCAACAAAGTCACGGACAAGACAAAGTGTAAATATCTCAACTTTCCCTACATTTTCCCCAAGCAGCTGCAACTGGAGAATCAAGACTCGCTTCATGCAGTCTGCAGAAGAGGAAGCAAGAAATCATGCTGCACTTGAACAGCATCAAGTGTCCTACAGAGAGCAACAAAAATATGAACTACATCATGCAGGAAGAACATGATTCCTCTTTAGGACACACCTAAACATGGTTTCAAATATGATCATGAATCAAAATAATGTTTATATGATTCTTATGCAAGTAACTATATCAGGATGTTACATTTAAAGGGCTAAGCAAGCAATGCAGTGTATATTTTATTTATCCACCCACCTATCTTATTTACTAATAATCTGCAGATAATTCTTGAAAAGAATAGAATAGAATAGAATAGAATAGTTGGAAGGTACATTGGAGGTCTTCTAGTCCATCCACTTGCTTAGGCAGGAAACCTATACCATTTCAGACAAATGGTTATCCAATCTCTTCTTTAAAACTTCCAGTGTTGGATTATTAACAACTTCTGTTGTTCCACTGATTAATTGTTCTAACTGTCAGGAAATTTATTCTTAGTTCTAGATTGCTTCTCTGTTTGATTCGTTTCCATCCATTATTTCTTGTCCTGTCCTCAGGTGCTTTGGAGAATAGCTTGATTCCCTTTTCTTTGTGGCAACCCTGAGATATTGGTACATTGCTGTCATGTCACCCCAGTCCTTCTTTTCATTAAACTAGACATACCCAATTCCAGCATCCATTCTTTATATGTTTTAGCCTTCAGCCCCCTAATCATCTTTGTTGCTCTTCTCTGCACTCTTTCTAGAGTCTCCACATCTTTTTTACACCATGGCAACCAAAACTGGATGGTCTGGAATGGTTAAGAAACAAATATTGATTCACTTCTGATGCATACTGAATATGAGTATCTGCACTAACTGTAAATTTTAGTTCATTTGTATTGTCTTTGAAATATAAAAAAACACAGCAAAAATGAGAATGGAGTCTTAAAATGCCACACTTCCAGTTTCTGGGACAGTGGTGGGTTGCAATTTATTTTACTACCGGTTGGCTTGTGCACTCGTGGGATGCAGGGATCCTTGGTGCCTACAGCTTTGCAGCAAAGAAACAGCAGATGCTAAAGCCATTGCCATTTACTACAACATCTGAGATGAGGGTGGTGGTGAAAGATAACATTACTATAGGATTGGCAGTCCTGACTGCAGCATGACTTCTGTTCATTGGACAATGAACTATTGGATGGCATAGAAGTAGCTGCAACCTTTTGATATTGCACAATATCTTTCTCAGTTCTGGAGCAAGAATATTAACAATTATTTACAGAAATTGCCAAATATATTCTCATCAGTTACAGTTGCTGGCTCAGAGCAGGATAGGAATTGTAATGATGGGAAGAAGAATAGGAAACAGCAGTTGGGCAATCACCTCTCTATTCCTACATGAGCAACAAATCATTTTGAGAGAAGGAGGGAAAACCATGTTAGAACTCAGCCAGCACTTGTGTCTCTGTTCTGGTAGGATGGGAAAAAGGTCTCCCTGAGCAATTGACGGTGGCTCACATACAGTATAAAATTGGGTGTCATCTGAGAAACTGTCTGTGCCTGTGTTTGAGAAGAAAAACATCAGCATAGGACCATTAAAAATGATCTGAGCTTTCCCTGAGAAGTTAGACCAAAGCGTATCTCAGAATTGGCAAAAGAACTCAATTCAGCCAGAAAATGTTACTTTAGACCCAGAGCTCAGCTTCGAACAAGAAACACATATTGGTTGTGTCCGGAATCGGAAAAGCTAAAAAACTACTCCATTGTTGCTTTTAAAAATCAAACTTTTTGCACCCAGAGGAGGAAAACTCCTGAGCCCGCGGTCAGAAAAATGGGTGCTTTAGAGGCCAATTTTTTTCTGAGCCCAAATTGAAAAACCCTTGAGGGCACTTGATTCGTGGTGGAATTTTATGCTTAAAAATGGTATTTCTTGCTATTTGTAAAAATCAAGTTTTGCACCCACAGGAGCAAAACTCCTGAGCCCACTTTAAGCATGAAATTCCACCCCGAATCAAGTTCCCTCAAGAGTTTTTCAATTTGGGCTCAAAAAAAAAATTGGCCTCCAAAGCATCCTTTTTCCTGACCACAGGCTCAGGAGTTTTCCTCCTCTAGGTGCAAAAGTTTGATTTTTAAAAACAGCAAGAAATACCATTTTTAAGCATGAAATTCCACCCCAAATCAAGTTCCCTCAAGGGTTTTTCAATTTGGGCTCAAAAAAAAAAAAAATTGGCCTCCAAAGCACCCATAGCAGAGATTGAATAGGTTATAATTTCCTCGCTTAAAATCTTGAAATGCAGTTGCGAGAAAGTGTGCAGATGTTGCATGTTAGTATTGCTACTAAGGTGGGAAGTTTTGCGCTGCATTTTCTGATTTATTGCTTTTACTTTCTGTCTTACAATCTTTCTGAATCTAGTTTACAATATGTCCCAGATTGGCTTCCTAGACTATTTTCAAATTTATTCATACAACACATTACTACAAGCACATCATGTTTGCAGATCTCTAGAGGTGAGTGTGCTGCCAAGTCAATCCATACATGTGCTAGAACTGAATCATTACCTCTAAGATTTGCAGTAAGCCACCCTTGCTCCTCTTTACTTAAATTATAATAAATTACTACCAGTAGTTTTTCTTTATGTTGGCAAACCTCCACATTGCCTGCTGAATTGCTAACTCTCATATTTCAGTAACTCTGTTTTAGAGCTCCTTTATTTAGTTGTGACAGCTGACATAATGGGAGGGGTTTCAAGATGGAGTGAAGCCAAAGAAAGCATAGATTCTCCATTATGCACATTGTTGCCTGCATTTCTTGATCCCTGGTATAATATGAAAGCACAGGATATGTTGGTGTTTCAAAAACAAGCATCCAGGTAATGTAATCAACAGGGGATTTCTTTCAATTTCCTACTGGAACTCCTTTTAAAATTTTAAATGCCATCTTGATGCTAAGGAGACTCTTCAGTGCCATCTGCTGGCTGAAGATTTCACAACACTTTCCATTTGCTAATTGCTATTTTTCTTTGCTGGAATTTACAGCTAGTCCCCGATTTACAACAGTTTACTTAGTGACCATTCAATGGCATTGAAAAAAAGAGACTTATGACCCTTATTCACACTTTCTACCATTGCATTATCTCCATGGCCATGTGATTTACACCAGATGCTTGACAACACATTCACATTTATGACTTGCAGTGTTTTGGGGTCACGGGATCTTCTTTTGCGAACTTCTGACAAGCAAAGTCAATGGGGAAGCCAGATTCACTTAACAATCATGTAACTAGTTTAACAACTGCAGCGATTCACTTAACAAATGTAGCAAGAAAAGTCATAAAATGGGACAAAACTCATTTAACAAATTTCTTACTTAGCAACATAAATTCTAGGCTCAATTCTGGTTGTAAATTGATCTGCACTTGGTTGATAAACACATTTCTATGAATAATATCAAGTCAGTCATTCAGACTTCAACATAGATCTAAGTTTCAGAGCAGCTTGAAGTTTCAGACATAGGGCTTTTGTTTATGCCACTTTCTTCTTTTTGTTTCATCTATTTTAATTTTATTTTTTTTAAGGTAAAATAAAACCCCAAAAATGTTGAAGTGACAAACAAGAGATTAAAATGTGGATAAAAAACTAACACAAATATACATATTTCCCTCCAGCTGAATAGTGATTACAGCAATATTAGTTTCCCATTCCTTGCAAAAGAGGTCCAAAAGATTTTAAACTACCAAACTATTAATTCTATTTGCAAATTATTCACCTGTCATCTATATACTATATTAATGACAAAATAGTTAACAAGAACAATAATAATAATACCATATTAAAATTTCAAATCATTGTGTTAACAAATTATTATAATCAACTCTTAGAAAATTTACTATGGCTTCTTAGCTATCCTAAATCATCTCAAGAATTAACAATGATTCATCCTTGATGAAATATCCATGTTCAGTTGTTCTAGCAACATATTTGCCAATACAATGATACCTAATTCACATTCTAGCCTTCTTTTCTAACCAGGAAATCTTCATGCTATAGTTCCTTTGTAACTGTCTAGCATTTCATATTTCTCTGAATATGTCAGTTTAATTTTTGGAAATTTAAATGAATCAAACATGCATTTTGAAAAAGGACATGTTTATAGAAGCAATGCTTCGAATTGCAGAATTAAGCAAGAATAAGAATTATTCAGACATAATAAAAACTGAGAAGAAATTAACAGATGTATTCCTTTTTACCAGATATAGTAATGTAAAAGCTATCAATTAGAGGAAATATTTTTCAAACATTATGGCATGCATCATGGAAAAATTATATACTATTCTCATAATATTGACTCAAATGAAGATGTTGGAATGTATCGTATTTTCACCCATATAACCCGCCCACACAGATAACCCGCCCACGTGAATAACCCGCAGGTTTTCAAGATCGTGTAAAATATTTTCCATATACCCCGCCCACTTATATAACCCGCGATGAGTAAGGGAGAAGGGAAACTGCTGAGATCGGGGGAAGGAACGGAGGAGAAAGCCTGGGCGAGCTGGGAAAGGGGGAAGGAACGGAGGAGAAGGAAACTGCTGAGATCGGGGGAAGGAACGGAGGAGGAAGCCTGGGCAAGCTGGGGAAGGAGGAAGGAACGGAGGAGAAGGAAACTGCTGAGATCGGGGGAAGGAACGGAGGAGGAAGCCTGGGCGAGCTGGGGAAGGGGGAAGGAACGGAGGAGAAGGAAACTGCTGAGATCGGGGGAAGGAACGGAGGAGGAAGCCTGGGCGAGCTGGGGAAGGGTTGGAGGAAGGGGAATATCTTCCCGATTCCCCCATCTCCTCGCCCATAGAACTGAAACGAGAGCTGCCCAAATATCTCCCGGCCCTTCAGGGCTGCCGTAGCGTGGAAAAATATACTCCTTCACTTCAGAGCAGGGCTATGAGAGCTTTTCCTCCCACGGAGTTCAATAAAGTAGATGGAAGGGAGGGAGGAAGGGTCCCTCCCTCTTACGATCCTTGCAGGCAAAGCGTTGAATTCCCTGGCAAAGAACAAACGGCAGGAATGGAGAATCCGGCTTCTTCATCGTAGGAAACGTTTCTGAGGTTTATGGAGCTTAAAGGTTCGTTTCAAATCAAGGCAGAGATCTGGAAAGGCGGGGAAAGCTGCATTTATTTGGAAACGGCGTTTCTCTTCGAAAGGCGATTTCCCTTCCTGCCGTTTGTTCTTTGCCAGGGAATTCAACGCTTTGCCTGCAAGGATTGTGGGAGAAAAGGGGGATTTTACGGGGAGAGAAAACCGCCCTGGGACTCCCAAGTCCTAAGAATCCAAACTCCGAGATCAGCTCCGTTCTTCTGGAGGGGAGTGGAAGGAAATATTTTTCCCCAAAGAAGAAAAAATCCATATCCCCAGATATTTGTAAGAGGATTTGAGCTGATTTTCTTGTAAAAGGTTTCGGTGTTATTTAGGAAGGGTGGATGGATGGACGGATAGATGGACAGTATATCAAAGCAAGTGGCTCTGGTTCAAGAAGGGCTCTGGTTCATCTCAATGGGCGGAAAGTAAGAGGGAGGGACCCTTCCTCCCTCCCTTCCATCTACTTTATTGAACTCCGTGGGAGGAAAAGCTCTCCTAGCCCCGCTCTGAAGTGAAGGAGTATATTCTTCCACGCTACGGCAGCCCTGAAGGGCCGGGAGATATTTGGGCAGCTCTCGTTTCAGTTCTACGGGCGAGGAGATGGGGGAATCGGGAAGATATTCCCCTTCCTCCAACCCTTCCCCAGCTTGCCCAGGCTTCCTCCTCTGTTCCTTCCCCCGATCTCAGCAGTTTCCTTCTCCTCCGTTCCTCCAACCCTTCCCCAGCCCGAGCCGCCGAGCCAAGTCTCCCCAGCCCTTTCCAGTCTGGTTGCACGTGCCCCCGATGGAGAATGGGGAGCCGAGGTAAAGCTGCCTCCCAATTCCTCGAACTCCCAAGCTCTCCCTTTAGTTAATCTGTGTAAAATATTTTCTGTATACCCCGCCCACTTATATACCCCGCGGGGGGCGTGATGCGTATGTAAAAAACGCATATAACCCACAGGTTATATGGGTGGAAATACGGTATATAGAGGAAGACAGCTGTCACAATGAAAGTACTGTAGAAATTTTAGAGAACAGAACATTGGATCAGATAGGTTTCAAAAAGTTAAGAATTTTTTTAAGGAATGTGAAGATGCCTTATTGCTCTAATCCTGAACAAACATATTTACTTCCCTCTAAGCCCCTAAACACTGATTAATTTTTGTTGAGTAAAATAGTTTATATAGTATATAAACACTGTAATGTGTGGTGTGCACATTTCATCTTGCATTGGGAATTGCTGGGTAACTTGAGCCAAAGAATTTTAAGCTTATCTATTTCTTTCCAAAATAGTAAGGAGAATCATACAAACTCTAAAGAGATTATGCCCCTTGAAGTAGTAATCCTGAGAGAGAGTACATGAGAAATAAATAAACTTCAAGCACTTCTAAGTAAAAATCCACAGATAGTCCCATAGAATGACGACTTTCCCCAGTCTGATGCCTTCTGGTGAAGCAGGATCAGCAGCCATAAGTGCTCAACCAGCAAAACTTTTGGCTATGCTGGGTGACAATGAATGCTCCAGTGTATCTGGAGGGATGATTGGAGAATGCAGCAAGCAACACTGAATTCAGTGTGACACATGGCCAAGTGGAGATGTGTCAGGTTGCATTGCAAAAAATTGTAAACAACCCTAGTAGTCTCTTTAACAGTAACTTGAAAATGCTATTTATATTTTAGCTCATTTCAAAAATAGCTCACTGTAAACAAATGTCACAGGAGTAATTGAATTCTTATGCACTTTCTTCAAGAACAGTAATAATTATTAATTTAAAAGTCACAGTTTCAATGCACTGATTGAACATATTAAATTGAAGGCCTAATTTAAAATGGCAACAATTTGTACACACACAGCCTTTTCCCCCTTCTTTGTGCTTGACGCTCTATTTGAGCATAATTACATTGTCAGATCAATAGCCATATCAAGCATCCATTTGTTTTTCTTGTTGTGCTCAGCACTGATTCACAGGAACTGCTGGGGGAGGCCTGTCTGCTATGCATTTGTTTGGATCCTTTTAGGAACTGAATACAGGAAGGTAGTCATTGTACATTATTAGTTTCCTGAATGTTGGATGTAGCAGAAGCAACAAACACAGAGTGCATTTATTAGCACACAAGGTCATCTAAGAAAAACAAATGATATCACTCAGTTTCCATATGAAATGGAAATAGTCTTTGTAAAAAGTCTTGACAATTTTTATTATTATCCTGAAGCTGCAGCTAAAGACAAATTGCTAACAAGCCAATCTTTAGCAGTTGCTGTTCCAAGATGAATTGTTAGATTCAGGCAAGATTATTACTGTCACAATCAAGGGACACCATCTAGCTACTCATCCATGGGTTAGCAATACAACAAGCACTGACCTTATTTACCATTGGCCCTGTTTTAATGAAAATGTGAAGTATATAATGCCAAAATTGCTTGAGATTCATTACTAATTAAGTGGAACACTTTGTTTTCACTGGGAAAAATGTTTTATTTGTTTACAGTCCTGAGATCATATGATACAAAAGTGATGCGCATAATAAGTGCCAGTCGCTAGCAGTATAATCTGTCAGTGGTAATTACATCTCATAATAAATTGTGGGAGTCAACTTTGAACCAAAGCAAGCCAGCAGTCTTTGGAAAGCAGAGAGTCAATTAAGCTGGTGATACTGACTGGGGTGGAGGTATTGAATGACCATAGTTAATTATAATACCACAAATCTTCAGCAAGCTAGCTCTAAATTAGAAACAAATGAATAATTCTGGTTCAGTAAAGTAAACCTTTTAAACATCTTGGACAATTTGTCTTATATGCTTCCCTAGCTCCACCAAGCTGATTTTCATGGAACATTTATGACATCTTTGGAGCTCTTGTTTTCTTTATCTTGTAATTTATCTTACCCAGAACTGTGCAGCTGTCCTAGAAGGGAAAGATACAAAGTGCAAGTAAATGTTGATCAACATTTAGAGCTTCTGGTAACAAGGCAGGTCAGGAGCTGTTCTAAAACTGTTCTGCCTAAGAATTCTCCATCTCTGGAAAGTCACAATCTGCAAGGATGCTTTTAACTTGCATCTTAGGCAGCTGATAAACATACCCACATTGTGATGTAATGTAATGAAGAATATTTATTTTATACGAATGACAAATATAAACATAGACAAAACATGAACACAGAAACAGACAACACTTAAATCACAAAAGCAGGATATAAATAGAACAAAAAAACATAAACTCAGAAATTACAAAGAATTCAAAGACAACTACAAAAGGTCCAAAACAAAGAGCAAATTTTTCCATAGTTGATGAGAAACAACCTTAGACAGATATCATGGAATAAGCATAAAAAGAGGATTTCCTCCTGCATTAGGAAGCCTCACTTATCAATCTGGTTGGTTCGGTCTACCTGGATGGGCAGCTTTGAGCTCACCTAGGCAACACTTGAAAAGAATGTCACAGGTCATTCAGGTCTGATTAGCCTGCCAGCTCCAAAGGTTGTGTGCTTAGGTTTCATTTCCTGTTGACGGGTTTAAGAGGAGTTGATAGAGATTGTGGTTGTCAAGTGTTTGTCTTGTTTACCTATATGGTCTTATATGGGAGGAGTACATAATATGTACATTTGGATAGGCTTACTATGTGGGCCAGTTTAGGGAAGTGGTTAAAGGCACTAAGCTAGAAACTGGGAATTGGTGAGTTCTATTCCTGCCTCAGGCATGAAGCCAGCTGGGCGACCTTGGCCCCAGTCACTCTCTCTCTCTCTCTCAGCCCAAGGAGGAAGGACAAACTACTACTGAAAACCTTGCCAAGAAAACTACAGGGCCTAGTCCAAGAAGTTGCCACGAGTCAAAACTGACTTGGACATACAGACACTATATGGGATGCAGACACATCATGTTCCAAAGTAAACTCTGTCACAGGACTTCATTCCTGGATTCTGTATACCAGTGGTGGGTTTCAAAAAATTTTCAAACCTACTCTGTGGGTGTGGCCTCCTTTGTGGGAGTGGCTTGCCGCCCATGTGACTGGATGGGAGTGGCTTGCCACCCATGTGACCGGATATGAAGATGCCGACGACACTTGTCAGAACCACCTTAAATTACCTCACACACAGCACTGGCATGCATAAGAATATGAGGTAAACTTGTTTTTTAAAAGGCATCTTTGGTTTGCGTTAAAACAACTTCAACACACGCAATGTTCTGATTGCACCACAAACACAGTAGTCATCCTTACCTTTCACAGAGACACTGAGTTTTATAAATATGAGCATGATAGTGTAGAATAATCATATCCAAGGACCAGTGGTGGGTTTCAAAAAAATTTGGAACCTCTTCTGTAGGTGTGGCCTGCTTTCCGGGTCCACTGGTGGAACCTCTTCTAACCGGTTCGGTAGATTTGACGAACCGGTTCTACCGAATAGGTGCGAACTGGTAGGAACCCACCTCTGCTGTATACCAATTCCAGAAAAACCCAACAGGTACCTTAAGCATCAAATGGGAAGAACACCTACAAGAATTTTCAGCCGTTGAGAAGGTCTTCTTAAATTCAAGATGTTTACAAATGACATATGGATTATAGCACAAGCAGCAGAATTCTATTATTTATTTTTAGTTATCACCCTATAACAAGGATATTGAACTGCGCGGTCGACAGGAAATTCTTCAGCTGAACAGACGTGGGGGGTGTGGGCTCTTAAGAGCCTAACATGAACACTGACAAACCATCTCCAAGATCCTTTTTGGATCAGAACCCCGCTGGAGGGTGGGGTGAAGAAGGGCAGCGTCTCATCACACCCAGAGGGAGGCAACAGGTCCCTCGCAGGTCGGAGATTTGCCCTGTGAATCGGAGTTGAGGCGGCAGTCTGCAATATGGCTGACAAGATGCTGGCTTCTAGTCAAAGCAATGAACAGGAGGGTGTGGAAGAGATAAAAGACCAGTAAGAAAATTTATCTAACCCACAGCCATAAATCAAACCTGGAAAAGGCAAAAAAAATCTTGAGAACATAAATAATATTGATGGTCAGATCAGGATTCTTTCAAAAAGAAAGAAAGAAAGAAAAGGGAAATGGTGGGTTGAAACACCAGCCACCCCCCAAAAAGCTCTTTATTTGAAAAAATTTCGGACAGAAAAGCAGAGAAGTGACAAACCCACTCAAATATAAACTCTAAACTTGGTTTTGGATTTGAAATAGAAACCAAACATTCTGAAGGATTTATTCTGTTTGAATTTCTTCCACCAAATATATCTTAACTCCCCCCCAAAAAAGCAATTCTTCTTACTGATAACTGATAACCTAACATTGACTGTGTGGGCAGTTTTAATTAACCAATTGCCATAAATCATAATTTGGAAAAGTAGGAGGCAAAGAGAAATACCCAAATCTGGCTGTTTGCAAGTTTGTTCCAAGTGATATATTGTGAGCAGCTACAATCCACCGGACCTGGAAGGTGGCAAGGGAAAGAATAACAACAGAATAATAACAGAATCAAGAACTGGGAAATACGAAGGTTTTTTTTTTCTTTCTTCTTTTTTTCTCTGGGCAAGAGATTAAGATGGCCCCAGTTTCTCTTCCGGTTTGAATTAAATTTAAGGTGGACCAGAATCTCGAAATAAGACTTGTATAACTAACTGTAATTTTGGAACTGGACATTAAGGAAGAACGAAAGACCAAGATGGCTCCCATCATTCTTCCCCACAGCAACTGAAGTAGATAAATTTAAGGTGGAACAGAACTCTGAAATAAGAACTGTATAACTAACTGTAACTTTGGAACTGGACATCATGGAAAACTGGGAATTTGAAGAACTATGTGAAATTATATATGTATGTATGTATGTATGTATGTATGTATGTATGTATGTATGTATGTATGTATAAATCATTAATATCAGGCCTAAATAGAATTCTGAATCCAGAAAAGCAGATATCTAAAGAGGAATCCAAAGAAGAAGGGGGGCAAGACAATGAAGGGGTAGAAATGGAGGGAAATAAAAAGCAGACAAAAAACTCCATTAGTCATAGGGAAAATTGTAAAAAGGGGAGATGTCCCAACAAGAGGGAATAAAAGCAGACAAAAGAGGTTTTGGAGGTTGTTAGTGGCGTAAGGAAATTGAAGCAGGAGATTATGCCCCAACAAAGAGAAATATAAAATATCCTTTTGATGGTGACCTGGGGAAAATTGAAGAGAGTGGATGTGTCAAAATAAAGAAAATGGAGAAGACAGGGAACAGAGAAGTGGGACAAAAGACTTACTAGGAAAATCAGATAACTGGAAACGATTATATGGGAAAATATAAAGTTAAGATAAGGGCTTTATTCCTAAATATGACAATAAAATGGAGTTGCTAACTGGTTGAATATGATAATGGAAAGATAGCTAAATAAAGGTTAAAATATATGGAATGTAGATAAATATGAAACTGATATAGGGAAGTTATAAAGCAGAGGTTTGTGATCCACTTCTATACATGATAATTAAATTGAGTTGCAAATTGATTGAATATGACAATAGAAGGACAACTAAGCATGGGTCAAAATATATGAAACGGACATATATAGAACTTTTAAGATGATGAATAAAGTGAGATGTTTACTGCTTGTTATTTTATATAATAGATTAAGGGAAGTGTAATGAACCTTGAACAGCGAGGATTGCCATCTAGAGACAATTAAGGGTAATCTAACCCAAGATATGGAAAAATGGAGAGGGAACATGAAATATACCTACCTTTCCCACTACAATGGGAAACTATTGAGATAAAAAGACAGATTCACAAATTGGGGGCATGTAAGGATGTATGATTATATAAAATAATGATGAGAATAGCAGGGAATTGTAACCAGGTCTACATCCCGACCAAAATTAGGCTGGGGGTGGGTGGGTTAAAAGCACAATGACTATATATGTATACTTTTCTATTTTTTTTATTAAAAAGGAGGAGAATACAGGTTAAAATTAAATATGTATATTGAAAAGGAATTATAAACACATCAACATAAAATAGAGCTTGCTCAGAAGCTGAAATACACCAAGTAAATGAGATGAAGAGTGGGAAGTAGAGGAGAAAGTGAGGGAAGAAGAGAGGGATAAGAGAGAGCGCAAGGGGGGGAAGAGGAGGAGAGAAATGAGGAGTGGTAAGGGGAGGGAGGAGAAGGAGAGGAAGGGGAGGTTGAGAAGGGAAGGATGACAGAGGGAAGAAAAGAGGTAGGGAAGGGGAAGAAAGAGGGAGAGGAAAGTGATGGATAAGGTACAAATATGGTGTATGGAGAGCAGAAGAGCCAATAATTGGGAGTTGTTGGTAAGATGAATTGATGTAAACATTTAATAATACAATATGATGTTGGTTACGTAATAGCATACATGTGATTTATATATTATGAAAATGAAAAAATAAAAAAAAATTAAAAAAAACAAGGATATTGAACTGCTTCAGTTTAGCTAACAATCTTAAACTTGACTGAGTAACTAACAGGCAGCCAGTATATAATTGCTTTTGTAATGCATGGTTACCAGTTTGTGAATAACAGAGGCTAGGATGTTCCTGTTTAGGAAAAGAACAAAGATCACTTAAGAAAAATAGGGAAGAGAAATTTCTAGTAATATCCTGTTCTTCCTGATAGAGTTGAATCTATGGAGTCTTTGGTGCTCTCTGAGCTTGATTGTTTGCTTGCAGACATTTCATTACCTGTCTGGGCAATATCTTCTGTGCTCTCTGTTTATATGCAATATTTTGCCCTGTCAGTGTTGGTAGGGATATGGTTTTCTCCTTGGTAGTTTCTTAATTACGTTGTTTTGTATTGTTTGTGTGTCTAGGGCAGTGTTTCTCAACCTTGGCAACTTGAAGATGTCCAGACTTCAACTCCCAGAAATCCCCAGCCAGCGAATGCTGGCTGGGGAATTCTGGGAGTTGAAGTCCGGACATCTTCAAGTTGCCAAGGTTGAGAAACACTGGTCTAGGGTTAATCCTGGTGTTAATCATTGTATATCTGGGTGCTGCTTGCTGGTGAGGAGGTGTTCTGATGTTTTTGTTTATTTGTTTCCTTTTCAGCTTTTTTTGTTGTCTTTTTAAAATGTCCTTTATCTCTGTGAGCCTATTGATGGCTAATGTATTTGAGTGCCAAGCTTCCAGGAATTCCCTAGTATTTTTGGATTTAGCTTGATCTACGATGCTCAGTTTCCCAGTTGGAATTTTGATTCAGTTTGTTTGTGACAAATTAAGAAATTTTCACTGTGTCATCCCACTGGTAAAATTAGAAAGATTTTACAGTTGGCTGAAATTGGTATAAAACATTCTACATGTGGTATAGAATTGCATCAATAATATCCAGCATAGACAAAACAAAGTAGTAAATTTGAAATGAAACCAGTGGTGGGATTCAGCTGGTCCACATCGGTTCAAGATAACCATTTGTTAACTCTGTGGAGTTCTGCAAATTGGCTGAATAGTCCAGGCAGCCTGCCTGCCTAATGATTCCAGTAGCTAACACACCTCAGACATTCCTGCTAGTTTCTAATTAACCAAAAGGCGGCAAAAGAAAAAGAAGAAAAACCACATAGCCATTCCTCAGCAGAAAAATTCTAGCCCTTTTAAAACTCAGGGAGGGAAATAAAGTGAAAGAGAGGGTTTTTTCCCCTTCTCTTTCCCTTCAGTTAATAGCTCCGGGCAGACCGCCAAGAACCATTTAACAGGCAAATACTGCAGAAATGCAGCCAGCACAGAGACAATAGAAACTTATAGATCATACAGATTAACAGAGTTGGAAGGACCTTGTGGGTCACTGCCTCCCTCCCCCCACCCAAGCAGGAGACCTTACACCATTTCTGACAAATGGCAGTCCAATCTCTTCGTGATAGCCACCAGTGAGGAAGTTCCCACAACTTCCCAAGGCAAGCTGTTCCATTGGCTGATTATTGTCACTGTCAGAAAATTCCTCCCTATTTCTAGGTTGAATCTCTCCTTGTCCTTGACAGGATTTGGCCAGGGAAAGAATTTTTTTTTAAAAATGTTAATACAGAGCAGGAGTTTCTTGTCAGAGTTCTAATGTCTTTTTAAATACACATTCTAATTAGCAGAAATGATTTTATTAATTTGCAATGGGGTTGCCATGCTATTTCTGTTTCTGTATTTTGATCCTGCATTTTCAGCTTTCAGGATTAGTCTGTAAAGATTTCAAATTATCGTGTCACTTTGTTGCTTGTGTGTGACGGAGTAGCCACGACTTTTGAAGGTAATCTATTCCATTGGTTGATTGGTCTCACACTTAGGAAATTTCTCCTTAGTCCTAGGTTGCTTCTTTCTTTGGTATTTTCCATCCATTATTTCTTGTCGTGCCTTTTGGTGCTTTGGAAAATAGATTGATCCCCCTCATTTTTGACCCCCTTCAAATTTCCTGTCAGAACAATTAATCAGTGGAACAATGTGTCTCCAGAAGTTTAAATGCTCCAACACTGGAAGTTTTTAAGAAGAGATTGGATAACCATTTGTCTGAAGTTGTGTAAGGTTTCCTGCCTAAGCAGTGGGTTGGACTAGAAGACCTCCTGGGTCCCTTCTACCTCTGTTGCTCTATTCCCATTCCATTCCTATGCCCTGCAGTGCCCAGCAGAGCTGGTGGCAGACTCAGACAGTGAGGAGATTGGGGAGGAACATGGGCCATTCTTGGAGTCTGGAGAAGGCTCTGATGAGTGCTCTGCATCGGAGGCAGAGGTGGGGCAAAGACCCTCTGACAATTATCAGCTGCCTTCAGAGTCAGACATCAGTGGGGCAGAAGAACAGCTGAAGCCTGTTCCCAGTGTGTGCATGCGCAGAGCTGCCAGGTGAAGGGACTAAGGAACAAGGGTCGACTCAGGAGTAAAACCACAAGTGGATGGCCCCTCCCATAGGGAATAAAGAGGAGTGAAAGGGGAGTGGAGTTTGCAGGAGACAATTATTTCGATTCATTAGGGTGAAGATCTGTTCCTGACTTCTTGCCAAGTATTGTCTGCTACAGAATAGCATTTGGAAGATTTCGGCCTGGCAGCTCTCCAAGCCTGATAAAGGTCTGTAGTTGTGAAATCTCTTGAAAGACTGTAGGCCGGTACTTTGCTGGAGAGGAATTCACTTTACACTAAATAAAAGGGGTTTTATTGGGACGAGGAGTCGGCTTCATGCTTTTGGGAAGCCTAGGTCAGAATTTCTATTCTATTCTATTCTATTCTATTCTATTCTATTCTATTCTATTCTATTCTATTCTATTCTATTCTATTCTATTCTATATATTGGAACAATGCTATTTTATTGTGCTTTGGACTAAGGAGAAATTTCCTAAGGGTGAGACCAATCAAGTTGGCCATGACCACCCAGCCAGTCATTAGGGCAGAGAACTAGTTGTCAAATTATTTGAATCCCACCACTGAATGAAACCATAACTTTTTATTAGGTAAAAACTCAGGGGTAAAGCAACAAGAAATTGGTAATTTAATGAAATCTAGGCTTACAGCAGCATGAATAAATTTTGCTCAACATTAGAAAAGATATTATTTTTACAGTGTCTGCTGGGAGAATATGCAGCAATAGCAAAACTCACAGTATACATACACAATAGAAGTTTAAACAAAAATGGTTCCCATACATACAATACACCATCAACATGACAAATGTAATCTGGCTTCTAAGCAGTGGTGGGTTTCTACCAGTTTTACTTTACCGGTTCACTCGTGTGCGCTCTTGTCCACGCGTGACACTTCTGCGCATGTGCAGAAGTGTCTGGGCAAGTGGGTGGAGCCTCCCGCTGCCGCCACTACTGGTTTGGCAAAACCGGGCCGAACTGGGAGCAACCCACATCTGCTTCTAAGGGCTTGTAAATGTCTACAATTTTGTAAATTAGCTCATGTACAAAAAGGAGGAAGTTAGAAAGACAGTAGTTCATTTTTCATTAACTTTTCTCTTTTTCAAAAAAAAATATCGGTGTTTTAATATTTCTTAAATATTTTGCTTTTCCTTTTACTAATATGTCAACATATTAAACTACACAGTGGAGATTTCAACATTAAGTAATCAATTCAACCTTTCTTATACATCTGATACTTTGGTATCATCTGCAACATTTCTTTTTAATGTTGTTATATTCCGCTTTGGCTGGAAAAATTCAATGATTTTATGTTTATAATAAAAACATACTAAATTGTAATTGACATTGATAGACTATTTCTTTCTCTCTTATTTCCAGCACTCTAAATTATCTAAGGCAGTGATGGAGAACCTATGGCACCAGTGGTGGGTTTCTTCACTTTTTGCTACCGGTTCGGTGGGCATGGCTAGGTGGGGGTCATGTGACTGAGTGGGCGTGGCCAACTTAACATTACTCATGCCCACATCCACCCAGTCCATGACACCGCCCATTAAGCTACAGGAAAATATAGGAATTTAGGATTTCTCCTTATCTACCCCCGCCCTCCCTTTGCTAGTTGCCCCCATTTCCCTTCCTAAACCCCAGTCCTAGCCCCACTTCCTCCCCCACCACACCTCTTTTGTTGCTTACCTTCCACAATGGCTGATCCAGAGTTCAGAAGGCAAGCTGACTGTAGTTTTCGGCGGCCCCTAGCCAGCTGCTAATGCAAAGACACCTCCCAGTTGCTGCCTCTTTGAGAGCCGCTTTGCAAAGCTGTCACGGCCACCATTTTCTTCACATATGTGCATCCCATTGCTTTGCAAGTCCGCTTGGATCTCTTTGTTCCCCCAGTAATCCATCCATGGGAAGAGAAGTGCTACTTTGAAGCAATGGAAGAAGGTGCATATACCTTGTATCCAATCAAAATTACTATCGCTTAACAGAATAACAGAGTTGAAAGGGACCTTGTAGATCATCTAGTCCAACTCCCTGCCCAAGCAGGAGACCCTACACCAGCGATGGCGAACCTTTTTTGGCTTACGTGCCATAAGGGGGGAGTGCAGGGAGGTCATGCATGGGTGTGCCGCACCCATAATGCAACACGCGACACCCCCCCAGTGCACATGCGCGCATGAGGTGCTCACCCCCATTTTTGCATGCTTTTTTTGCCTTCCCCAGGCTCCAGAGGCTTTATAGGAGTCTGGAGAGGGCGAAAACAACCTCCATCGCCCTCCGGAGATTTTAGGGACCTTCAGGAGGCTTCCATGAACCCTCCAGAGGACTAAAAAGTATCCTACGAGCAAACCGGAAGTGACTTCTGGTTTGCTCGTAGGGTGGTTTTAGTCCTCCTGAAGGTCCCTGAAGCCTCCGGAGGGCTTAAACCAACCCTACGAGCAAACCGGAAGTCCGTTTGGGAACGGTTTTCCAGTTTGCCCATAGGGCCGGTTTTTTGCTCTCCGGAGTTTTCTGGGAAGCCTCCAGAGGGCTTCAGTGGAGGGCAGGGGGAGGCTCTTTTCGCCCTCCCCAGGCTCCTATAAAGCCTCTGGAGCCTGGGCAGGGCGAAAAATGGCTTTAAAAAAGGCTGAACTCAGCTAGCCAGTGCGTGCATGTGCGCTGGCCAGCTGACAGGGCAACGCCTTGCGTGCCCTGACAAATGGCTCCATGTGCCACCTGTGGCACGCATGCCATAGGTTCGCCATCCTGGCCCTACACCATTTCTGACAGATGGCAGTCCAGTCTTTTCTTAAAAGCTTCCAGGGATGAAGCTCCCACAACGTCCAAAAGTAACTTCTGTTCCATCTTTTTCTCTGCACCTTTTTCAATGTCTTTCTGGAAGTGTGTGTGTCATTGCTGCACCGCTGATGTCACTTGCAGTCCATCCCACCTGTTTTTCCACTTGGGAGTTCATGGTGCGCCTAGCTAGCGGACCATGTAAGGCGCCGCCGTACCTTACTTAGTGAAGGTATATTTCACAGGGAAGATTCCTCTGTAGAGCAACCAGCAGCTTGGGGAAAAAATGTAAACAGGAAAAATGGTTGTTAAAAAAGGAATTAAACATCTTTGTAATGGTTCCAATGCTCTGGCATTTTGATAAACTTGAGTCTGAATGGTACAATCTAGACCATGGAAGTTGGGGCTTTTTCATAAAGTGAGTAGTGGGTCCAATATGAGTGTGTGTGTGTGTGTGTGTGTGTGTCTGTGTCTGTGTCTGTGTGTGATTGGTGTTTGTTGGCCACTGCTGAATGGGTTGGCTGCTTTCTCTCAACATGGGTATTGTTCAGTTTTTCAAGTTTAGGAACATAACCATGTTTACTACCATAGACACATTAACTGTGGGAGTATCCTTTGCATATGATTTAAGGGCCAAGCTGTACTGTATGCAGTGAACAGTCATTACATTGTCTTTATACAATCTCTTTTGTTTGTGTGTAAAATGGAGATGGATATTAAAATCTCACATTAAAAGAAGTGAGGGACACAGGATGGAGTACCACTTCCTCCAAAATAAAAATGAACATTGCAACATACCTCCTTGAACATCTGCTTGCTCAGAGTTTAGGAGGAATTGTTTGGCCTCTCAACAGAAAGGCAGGGAGTTGTGACTGAGGAACTCCCATGGGTCTTCAGCTTCCTTTGCACTCCAACTACATGCCGGAGATGCCCAAGTTGTGCATCTGTCCTCAGAGTAACTCTGAGGCCATCCTGTGGCTGAAAAGAAGTTCCTCACCTGAAAAAAATAAATTCTAGTAATAAATAATAAAATAAATACTGAAGTGCTACAGCAACATGTCTGACACAACCTATGGCAGAAACCTGCTGCTTACTAGCTAAGCACTGTGGATCTGGATGTGGGCTTCCCCAAAAAAATAAAATCTTCATGCAAAAGGGCTGGAGAACATGGTTGAAATTTAAATGAAAAATATCTTCTAGGAATTATTCATTACCTCAGGTATCTAAGTGATACGTAGAAGTATGGGGAATGAAGAATTAAGAGTTTGATCATTTTAAAGATAGTAGTGCCAAATTCTCTTAGGCTATCACATTCTCTCTCTCTCTCCCCCCCCCCTCTCTCTCTCTCGTTAGGCACTTGAATTAGTAAAAATACTAATTAATTAGATAAGATACAACAAAATATTGTTTAGACGATGGAAATGTATTAATAGATTTTTTATCAAAAAGGGATAATTAAGGTATAATTTGGGAGTAAGTCCTGCTGAACTCAATGTAGTCATGTGCAGAACTATCTGGCATACAATTTAATTAATGGAAGAAATCTTAATTAAACTTAATTTTATTGGCAAGTACAACAGCCTTCAATTTTTTTTCAGGCCATGGAATCTGTTAACTAGAAAAAAAATCCTGCTGAAGGAGCAACACGCTCATGATAGAAAACTGGCAATAAATGAAAAGTAATTGTTTATTGTAAATGCAAAACTAAAATTTCCAGTGTACGCAAAGTAGTACTTGAATTTCAGTTTTTTGAGAGGTTCATGCATTAGCCAAACAAATCAATGACTATGATGAGATTGTTTTTCCTTGCATAAAAGTTCAGTATTTAGAACTACTGATATTATTTGTAAGCAGAGGTCATTTTGTATATTTGACATATCTCTGTACTGGTTTTGTCGCTGCACCTAACAAGAAGGTTCTTACAATGGCACATGATTGCAAATGGCATCAGATATTTCTATGCTTAACTGACAATTTCAGGATATTCCTTTAGAAATTCTACCCAGACATTCATTACATTCTTCATGTGGAAATGTTTACAGTTTTAATATCTCAAACTTGGGCCAGCAGCACTGGCATTTGTTTCCCTGTTTCTGTCTTCATCTTTTTCTGTACGGTTTGCATTTATATCAATTTATAGCTAATGATCCATATCTAGAAAAAAATTCACAATGTATCAATATTTATCAGGTCTTGAGGGGAAAAAACCAGAATAAGAATAGTATGAGTGACAAACATGGGTTGGTGGCCTGGATTTTTTCCAAGGTGAATGCTTTGCTGAAGCTATTAAGCTCTTACCTTCCCCTTGCCTGCCTGGATTTGCAAATATGACTCTTATGTTGTGTTTACTCTAGAAGTGTCACACCAAAGACATCTGAGAAACAGTTCAGTGCTTTACAGCTGGGCAATACAATCTTAATTTCTTTATTAATTCCCACACACTTATAAAGGCACTTGGTCCTGTGTAGCTCGGGACATGTGCATGCATACAAAGAAATATAATCTGCAGTTTGGACAATTAAGAGGGAAGGAGAATTCACTATTATTTTTCTTGTGCTGATAAGCAAGTTACATAGGTTGAGCTGACTTTGAGGTAGGCAGGGAGTTTAATTTTATGTGTTTATGGTGAGAGAAAGACAGCCACCTGCCATCTGTCCAGAGCCCTTGCCAATGCTGCTGATGACAAATTGTGATGATGTTATAGCCAATGAGAAGACAAAAACACATCAAGGAAAAAAATGGATGGCTGAGTGAATGTCAGAGACCATAAACTCTTTTCACAGAAATATTCGCAATTTATGCTTGAAAATACATTATTATACAAGGTCTTGTTCTTAGAGATAATTGTTTTGCAGCATTTCTTTTTCTAAAGTGATCAGAATTTTCTATGGTTGGTAGAATGGTGGCAGAAATGATGAGCCCCTTTGCACACTGTAAAAAGTAAATGTTTCAGACTTAATTAAAGTTTAATAAAACAAGATTTTACCAATGAATATTTTATTAGATCAAGGATTTCTAGTGTCAAACCCTGATATCTGGATGGAATTGCTCGTGGAATTGTCTTGGAGATGATTAATGGATTAGTCAGACCACCACCTCCTCTCCACAGGCACTTTGTTCCCTTCCTTTCCATTATGGTTAATTGAATTTTATCCAAATTTTTAAATGCATGGTAATTTTTTTTTAGCATTTTAATGTTTAAATGGTATGATAATTGTTTGACTGTAAGCTGCCTAAGGTCGCCTTGGCAAAATGTGTGGCAAAGAATCCTAATAATAAATAAACAAGCAACAAACAAGCAAACCGATAGCTACTAAACACAACTTCTCAAAATACAACAAAAATAATAAAAACTCATTAAGATGAAAAAAAAAATTCTGGAGATATTACTTACCCCAAGTGGTAACACTGGCAGAGATGTTCATTTGCCAAAAAGGTTGTTGACAATAATTTTCCTGAATTAATGTCATCACTACACGGATTGATGGGACAAAGTATCTGTTTAAAAGTACTGTTCTAATAAAAAAAAAACTGTTTCCAAATCTGAAAGTATTTTCCCAGGACTACAGTGCACATTTTCAAGCGAAAGACAGGATTGATCATTTTTACTAATGGAGCTTTGGACTAGAGAAGCAGACTGAGCCAAGAGGCTCCAAAAGATAGCAGAAAGCTATATTATACAGAACAATTTTGATTTTTTAAAAAGAAGAGTTATTTAAGGACTTTAATGCTTCAATAAATAATATTTTATTGCATATGGCTATTAAGGATAGCAGCCAAGATCAGTAAAGACTAAAGACTAAATTTTAGTTCCATGTTTTCTCTTCCCCAGCAGCATCACTGATTATTTCTATGTACATAGTGTGCATTGGAAGACACAGCAAGATAAATTAAGTGTTTTGCCTTAGCTCAATGCCAAGAAATATATTTACTATATCAATGTCCAGAAACAATTATATTTCTAAAAAGAAAACAATGCTTTTAACTGTTAATGTTACATAGCAAAAAATATTTAAAATTTAAGGTAAAATCAGGCAGAATGTACAAAGACCCAATATACATAGCAAAGTGTTAGCAAATTTAACATTTATACATTTTGGTTTCATATTGTAAACTAGATTAAGAATGTAACTATTTGCATATGCCTTTGTGAAATGTAAAGTATTGACAATGTCAGTATATATTCAAGCTCGTTTATTTTAGAAACTAACTAAATTGACTATTATGGTATTAGGAACTGACTTTTCCCCCAAAGTCATTCAGATGCAGTGCTCCATTACTTGAGGACATTATACCCAGCTATCTTCATTAATTTAATTTATGACATTCCCCCCCAATGTAATGCTTTCAAGATTTTTGGATCACAATCTCAAAACCTAAGCCAGCACAGGCATTAATCAGGAATATTAGAAATTGCAGACAAAAATTTCTGCAGTAATGTGGGCTACTTATTATTTTTACATGATAATATTTCATTCAGATGCATCATTTTACAGAGCCCTCTGTCCCAATGCTCAGCATGAAAGCAGGAGAATTTTGAATTATCCTGAGCAACAGTTCAGTAAAGATAGAAAGTACTGCTTCTGGTGACATTGTGTTCATTGCTTAAACACAGACAATGTTCAAAGAAAAACTTATGGTTGCTCTTAGTAATGATAACAATACATTTTAAAAAAGTCTCTTCAATCAAAAATGGATCAGAAGCAACACGCGGAGGACCCTCAAAGCTCTGAAGATATGTAAAAATAGCAGCCATGACACTGTTATTTTCAAAATACTGAATATGTATGTTCTTATGAATTATCATTAGGAGACTGACTGAAAATTTTGCCCTCTCCCCAAATATTATGTGTTTTTAAAATGAAAATTGTTATTTCTTGTTGAAGAAAAATATTCAGGTTTACTGAATAATATGTAGAATTTTGTACAAAAGTTTGCCATCTTTTTGACATGTATTAATCTTCATTTCTAAATTTTAGTTGCAAGAAAATAAGCTAATACCAAGAATAGCTGATAAACATAAGCATACAAATAGGATAAAAGATCTCTGGTCTGCAGAACTTTTAAAAGAAACTATCAAACAAATGTGTCAGAGGTATAGAGTGACATCCCAATACAGTTTAATGGTACCATGTTTTGCTACTTCCGTAGCAGATCTCATATTTACCAGAAATATAGTGATAAAAATCTAATCTCTCAAGTTTCATCTTGGCTTTAAGTTTTTCAGGTCCTATTTGGGGTTTGCATGTAAGTAAACAAAGCAGCCAGACAGTAGCAGGGTCCTTGATAGATTCGGTAAGGCTGACAACTGTACTATGCCACTGAGAGAAAGGAAATGTCAGCCATCCTAAACCACAATACAAATCCAGTTTGACTTTTAACTGAGGTAGTGCTGTAGAGGTTTGAAAATATGCTAGTAAACACCAAATTTTACGTTTGTAGCATGTGCAAGCAGAACCTCTCAACATGCTGAAGTTAAGTACAGTTCATTGGTACTGAAAAGGCAATGATCACAATCCACCAGCCGAGGTCCAATTTCCTAAAAGATATCACGCTGAGCACAATTTATGCAAACAGCGGCATAGTGTTGCAAAAGATCCTGATAAATGAGACAGGTTGCTTCTTCTCCAGTAATAATGAAGAAATGTTCTGAAAGCTACATGAAGTAGGGAGAAAAATGGATCTTATAGCAGCTTAAATCTAAAATGATGACAGTTTTACCAAGTATAAGGGTGAAACTGGTTTCTTCATTCTAGAAAGGGGAAAAAAACAAATCAGTAAGTTCTAATCAAAAGTAACCACATGAACAGAGTATCCTTATGTACTAATTTACAGTTTTTCCCCAATTACTGATTAATGTAGGCATGTCTATCCTCCTAATTGCTGACTTCTAAGTTCTAAGTAACCTTAGGAATTCAGAGCTGCTCCAGAAATATTAGCTGCTACAGAATATGCTGCACATCTAACATTATCTTAACATTACACTACGTTTCCCTTCAATAGTATCACTGCCACAATTTTCCTCCTAGAACCAGGAAGAGGAGATCAGAAGAAAAACTATCCACATCTTCTACTAAAGCTAGAATAAACATAAATGAGCAATAATTTCAGGGAACACAAAAGACTCTTCTCTGAATTATCTGGTTTCTTTACTACATGCTATTTGGAAAAAAGAAAGTATAGATTTATGGTGCCCTTTTCCTCTCCTTCACAGCTTTCTTCTTGTTTTACTTAGTATAGTCTTTTATTATAGGTTCAAAGGCCAATTTAATAAATGTCCAAGAGAGGTAATAAAACAATAACCCAAGCAAAACTGGAGACTCAAGCTCATATATACACTATTATGATATTCAGGGACTAGATCTCACTCATTCCATTTCTACAGTTTGTAACAAAATTATGAGTATTAAGACACTCAATGATGCATATTGGTGCTCTACAATACATTAGGAATAATTTAGAAAATATACTTGGAATGTGTAGGAAGAAAGTTGCATCTTTCAGCAACTCTTTAAAACAGCCATATAATTTCTCAGCTGTCACCAAAGCATCAGTCAGCTCTAATGATCAACCTATCAACAGGCTGACTCAGAGCACCACTTATCCCATGGATATCAAGAGCATTCAGGAAGAGCAAGCAGCAAACAGATTGATAACACAACCATGAGCAAAAGGCTAGACTGAATGAGGTTATTTTCACAATATTTTATATGTTTTTTTCTGTATTAAAACTACATGCTGTGAAGACTCTAGTGGTTGACTAGACATCCTGCTAACCAGTTTAATTTACTAACCTCCATTCCTTAAGATAGTATAAAATACGCCAGCACAAATCTACTTTGTCAAAATAACCAGATTGTGATGCAGCGTTAACAAAAATGGAGAATGGTGCTGTTTTAGTAATTGTAGGGCAAGCTAAGGTGCAGTGATTGGTGGATTTTTTTGCTAATGGCAAAATATCCTCCTCCTAATATCCTCCTCCTAATTTAGGCTGAGGCTGGGACTTGGGAAGGAGGCTCATCTGGAGGAGGAATTCCAGGAAAACAGGAGAGGCTCTCTTTCTTCCTAGATATCCTGTCTTGTGTATGGGGTTCTAGGGAAAAGCAGTATCTATTCTCTCCTCTAAGATTCTCCAAATGATTTTCCCATACCATATGAGTAGAAAGAGGCTGAGCAAAGAGTCCTGGTTCAGCAAGTGCCATCACCATATGACCTGTTGTAGGAAGTCAAGGAAATGACTTTGGATAAAGAATTGAGATACTGTTAGAGAAACACCAGGTGCAGAGGATATGTGCAGTCCAAAAAGGCAGAAGAGAATTACAAAGAAACTCAGATTAGCCCTCCTCTCACTCCTCTGGCTGGAAGAGGGAGAGAAGGGAAGACATGGGCAGACTGGCAAAAATCTGTCATGGGCAGACTTGCAAGATTCTAACATTGCAGCCTTTCTTATAAAATATAATTCTGGTTTCCAGTGGAGATTGCTTCCCAATCTGATCTATCTGGAAAAGCTGACACCTGCCTGCACATTGTGAGGAGAATCCAGCAGATGCCCCATATGGTGTGATGGCTGATTGTGTGTGTGGTGGGGGTGGTCATATCTATTAATCCCTGGTTTTGCTGATAATTATGCTGGCCACTTTTGCATGATGATGGCTCAGATGATTATTTGCAAAGTTATGGGAAGTTTCTGCTGGTTCAACCATTATTGGATCTGCTGACATGTAGGCAGTAGAAGGGGGGCGGAAGTGTGCCCACCTGCCAAAGGGCCAGCAGGAGAGGGAGATCTCCCCCCCTTCCCCCATATAACTAGCCCAGTTACTGCCATGGCTTTGGCCAAGAGAAGATGAAAAAAACTCAAATTCTGATTCAGCTATGGTTTTGGCTCTGGTTTGGAGATGAAACTGTTCTGTAGCATTCTCTTTGATGTCTCCAACATGACATAAAGTCATTTATGAGTATTTAAAGGCTTTGGTCATTTAGGAATCTATTTTATCATAGCATTTTTTAAAACTTCTGGCACTTTTCAATGTTACTAATCCAGTTACCTATGTGCTGTATATATTGTCAAAATCCATAGACAAACAAGGCATAAGTGACCACTATATAGTTCTTCCATTTTCAATGCAACATTTTACTTATATTCACAGATTTAACCATAGATTCTTTAAAAGGGTACACATTTTCTTGCCAGTTATGAAACAAGAAGCAATTTTTCTTTTTATTGGTTTTTTTTAAGTATCATTAAATAAATGGTCATAGGTTGAGAACTATCTGTGCACACCTATTTGCTATGCTCTTAGTTGACAAAGATTTTTAGATATTAAGATATTTGTTTTATTTTTCATTCCTCCATAGATCTTTGACTCTTTTAAATGACAAATACACAGCTGTTAGTCACTTAGAAGTGACTAAAAACAGCACAGCATTGTACAGATTAGGACTGATGAATACTAGGTGAATGCATTGCCTCAGTGTCTTGCTTATCTTGTAAAATATACTTGACCTTATTTGGTTCAGCAAGTTCAAAGAATAAACTTGAACAGTAGCAAGTTTATAAACTTGAATAAACTTGAACAGGAGCAGCAAGCACTGTTGAATCTAGGAGGGCATTTGGAGGAGCAAAGAAACATGCAGCTGGGGAAAAGGCAAACACACCCAAACTTGATGTTACTTTATATACTTTCACGATCATGGTTACTTGTTTTTTATTTGTTAAACATTTTGTGATAGACAAAAGTTAATTTCTGTGATACACACCAAACTTGCAATTCCTTCTATTGATTGTTACAGTTATTCTGTTAAATGATAGTATTTTCCTTACGTTTAGCTTATTATTATTTGGGATGGGTATAATTTTAAAGGTAACATCAATAGATCACACTGAAAGTGTATTTTGTATTCACTATTCCAGGTTTCCATAACAAACAATTCAAATTTATAGACTTGTTATTGTATGGCTTTGTTTGAAACTTGCAACAAAAATGCATACCACTGCACATAAAAATAATGTAACTATTCCATAATAATTAATCACACTGAATTTATCAAAGTATCAGGAATTACATGAACTTCACATTTGGGAGGGAACCAAAATAATTATCATATATCCCTTGGCTAATAAATGTACATTCAATGCATAACAGTGGATACTTGAGGCCCATTTTTCTCAACATCTGAATCTATTGGGTTTGTCTTTTTTTTAAGAGCCAAAGAAGAGGACTTTTGAGCAATCCTTATTATGTTTTTTTGATATATATTTTTGGGGTTTGTTTCACATCTCTTGTATTATATATGGTGTACATATTGTCCATTCATAGTACCTGATATGCTCCTTTTTCTCTTATGCTTTTTTAGTAAAATAAATAAAAATAGTGCTACCATTCCATAACAGAGTAGAGCAATAAGAATTCCCCAATGGGAGAAAACATGCAAGAGAAAGAATAAAAGCATGAAGATCTCTATAGCAAAATAAAAAGATACATGGGCAAAAATGTCAATAGCACAATTTTATTTATCTTTACTCTGAACCTAGTCAGCCAAGCTAACTAGGCTCATCTCAAAAATCAAAGCAGAATAAAACCTGGTCCATTAAAGACTAGGGTATCTAAACTGCAAAAATCTAGACTTCTAATTCAGCAGCAAAGTGTATGGTATGATATGATAGTCCTAGATTAGTATTCGGGTAAGAGTTTTCTCCTGAAGATACCGCAGATGCAGCGGATTAGATTGAAAAAGTTGAAAAAACATCCTGGGAGAAGGAAGTGCCAAATGAGTTCTGTTCTGCTGCCAAGAAAACTTCATGGTCATGTTTATGAAATCACCAGGAATCCAGCCCCACTGTCAGGAGACTTTGCCTACCTACTCTGAACGACATCCTTTTTCAGTAGGAATTAGTCAATTGGAGCATCAACATGTTACTGGACTAAGAAAAGCACTAACTGAGACTCACATATTTAAATCTGGAATACTTTCATATAACCTTAAGCTAGCATCTTCACAGCAATTTAGCAAAACATTTTAAGTAAATAGGCAAAGCATTGTGATTTTGTACTTTCTTTGGCTCTAATGGCTCTTTCAAAAACTCAGTTATTGATAGGGAAGCAGGAGTAAGTTTGCAAACTCACCTTTCACTAAAGATGCTTTTTTCAGATGCTGGGCCAGAACACTTATATTGGCATAAGTACTGTTGATATTTCCATGGAGAGGATACCTGTCTTTATGCTCGACTTGGTCTCCAACTGCAAGATCACTTCCATCCAATGCATCAACAGCTATGTAGTTGAGACCATTCTGGAAGCCAGCTGATGTTTCCCGGCACATGGGGCTGCTGTTCTGTTCCTCTCCCCCCAAACCTTCATTTTTCCTGAGGGACACATTTTCTACAGAGGCTGAATTCTGCCGCTTAGGGTTGTGTGCAAAGGAAGGAGAAACAGGAGTCACCATGGTAGTAGATAAGAAAGTTTCTGAGCTGTGCCTTCGACGCCCCTGAGGATCAGCACGAATGACTTTGGCTCCACGATTGGGATCAAAAGGAGGACCAGCAAAGACAAAAGCCTCCACCTCAGGAAGGGTAAGTTGCTTCAGTCCAGGGCCAGTCACACAAACACTTTCTGGCTTGTGTGAGATGGGTTGTGGTGGTGCTGTGGCAGTGTTAAAAATCATCTCTGCGTAGTCACCAGCTTCAGAAGTCGGGCTGGAAAGACAAGCCATCTGCATTCCAACCTTTAAATAATGCTTGTCTAGCTTCCCAGGGTTAGGACAAGATCCTGGCATAAGTATATCTTCCAAGCGCCCTAGAGAGATGGCATTTGTCTGTGGACCATCAAAGTTGAGGTTCATATAACTGGAAATCCTTGAGCCATTATGCCCACCTAAGCCAGGGTTAAGCAGAGAAGATAAACCATTACTGGTTGGCGTCAGTGAGTAGCCAATATCAACGTAATCTCCACTGGAATTCTGAGGTTCCTTTAGAAGAGTCTGTTCATTCATGATGGGTAGAAAAAGCCCCAGAGAAGGATGACTGGGCTGGGTATTACCTGTCTTTTGGCTGAAAGAGGTCTCAGTTTGATTGTGTTGCATGGATAAATGCACCGCAGTATTGTTGCATGGTGCAAGAAAGAATTTCCCTTTGGGAGTGTAATTCTGTCTGCCTGTTGGAGAGTTCATAAGCACGTACTGGTCACTGTCCTTTCTCTCACCATGGGAATCTGACTGCTGTTGGCATGCATGCAATAGGCTACCCAAGTAACCAGCCTGTTTTCCAAGCCTCAGGGCACTGAAATGGTCAGTGCAGAGCATAGGTGAGTCTGAAGCAGAAGGTCCATGCAAAGGGGGCAAAAGCAAAGGGGACATACTGATGTAGTCATCGCTGGCCAATCTTTCTTCTGGACTCTGTCCAGGTAGTCTAGTTCTGGTACCCCACATATGCATGTAACCACAATCATCTGGAGAACTTTCCCTGTTGATTTTGTAGGAGTAAGACTGTGCAATCTGCTGTGGGGCTGATACACTGGTGGGGTGCATAGACATATAGCCATCAGAATCAGTCTCCAATGACACAACAGATGATATGCTGGGACTCATGGGCATATAGCCATCCTCCTTAGGCACAGTGCAACCTAAGTGTGACCTATCACTGCTGATGCCATTACACCCAATGTCTACCTGACAATAATCCTTGGGATAAGGAGTATAGGTTGTCTTTGGTGAATATCCCGCTCTTGAAAAGGTGGCTTGCATGAGTGTATACTCATCAAGGGAGGCAGAGGAAACTGGAGGAGGCAAGGAGCCTTGGTGTGCTGGTGTTGTCAAAGAGTAAGTGCGCTTCCTGGGAACCTTGTCCTCTCCACAAAGATATTGCTGGTGGCGAAGGGGTTCCCGCTCCATAGCAATGTAACCATCCAAATGCCACCCAGGAGGCGTCTCAGGTGTGTTGCTATGATGGCTTGTTGCTGAAGATGAGAACGGCAGTAGGTCTCCAGCTGGACTGGAACCTAATTCCTCGAAAGTCATGAAGCCAGCTAGGTCACTGGGGGAACCAGAGGCAGAAGCACTGCAACTAGATAAGCGTTGTGAGGCCAAGTTTGGCTCAGTGGTCAGCTTTGGTCCCAGGGGGGAAGAATGCCCTAAAGCTAGGGAACCACCAGAGTGGATCGGTGCTTGCCCTCCTAGTGGGCTAGGGCCCCCTCTTATTCCAAGGCTATGTGGGATTTGCCCCGTTTCGGGGCTCAGGGGGCTGCCAGACAGCGAGTCAGCCCTAATTCCATCACTCTCGCTGGCCGTCCGCACCCGGCTGCCGTGGCTGCTGCTACTGCTACTGCTGCTGCTGCTGCTCCCTGCTACAGTCAAGATGTCAGTGCGCGATCGGCGGAGGAGGCCAGTCTGGCTCGGGGGCAGAGGCGCCAGCGGGTGATGGGCGTGATGGCGGCGGCCGGGAACTGAGATGGGCCGGCTGCACATAGACGATAATCCCCCGCCGCCCACATTCACGGCGACTGTGGTGGCGCCTCCGGACGAGGAGGACGAGGACTGGCTCTTGCTCCGCGGACGGAACTCCACGAGCTCCCGCAGCGCCTTCATGGCCTCCAGGATGGTCTCGTGGATGTTCTGCGCCACCACCGAGTCGTCGGCTTGCATCCAGAGCTCGCCGGGCCCTGTCGAGGCCGAGCGCCCGAGCTCCATGAAGAAAAAGCTGTCCGAGTGCCCGCATCGGCGGATGTTCATAAGCTGCAGCGTCACGCAAGGCCGATCGCAGTTGAGCCGCACCAGTCCGACTGTGCGCGCCGCCAGGCACAGGCGGTGCACGCCCGTGAGGTTGCGGCTCTGCCCGAGTCCCTTCGGCTTCAGCGTCACCTGCCACACCTCGCGGTAGGCGGCGGACGCAGGGGGCCTGCAGCTTGGTTGCCCGTAGCTGAAGTCCTCGCAAGAGGCCAAGTGGGACGGATGCCGAGGAGAGCCCTGTGCCGCGGCCTGGCTCTCGTGGAGCAGCTCCGTGATCGCTTGGTACCAGGCCTCCTGCTCTGGCTCGCTTTCAGCCGCCAAGGCGAAGTACTCGTCGCGCGTGTAGAGGGCGATGAGGTGCTTGTGCTTGGCGTCGGCTCGCTTGTGGATATTGAGGCAGGCGTCGAGGGCAATGGTCCGCTTGGGAGCCGTGGACTTACTCCGCCACTTCTTCTCACTCTCGTAGTACTCCAGTCGGGCGGGCTGCTGCGGCGCCGCCTCCTCCCCCGCTGCCGCCCCGCCACCGGGGGCGCGAAGCACGAAGAAGCGCTTGTGGCCATGCTTCTGCTTGCGAAGGTAGCCGCACTTGCGCACGCCCGGCGGTGGCGGCTGCTGCTCCTGTTGTTGTTGCTGGTTGTGGTTGTTGTTGTTGTTGTTGTTGAGATTGGGGCCAGCCGAGGAACTGCTGGGCGATTCTGGTGCGGGGGAGGTCGCCATCCCCCAGGATGGGACGGTGTTTCAAGGAGGGCGAGCCCCGAGTTTCCGCGGCGCACGGCACCTGTCCCTGGTATCTTCTGGGTCTGCTCTTACCCTCAGCTCGCGCTCCTTCGCCTCTGTCCGCCCGAGGCTACTGCGCAAGCTCCGTCAGTTTCAGCACCACGGACGCAGCGAGTTACTTCTCGCACTTTGCTCGTCCCCGCGAAGAGCAAAACAACACGTGAACTGCCGGTTACCCAGCAGTTACCTAGACGCTCACGCACACGGAGGGATGGGGTTGCGGGGAGATGCCGCCTCTGGCCTTTCATCCCACCGCGCTCCACATTGGGTGCCACACCACGTAAAAGGCAGCTTGCTTCACCAATAGCGTGGAAGACAGAAGCTTCCCCCTCGAGGGCTCTAGGGTATTATTGGATTGGAGGCTGGCGTCTTTTTCCTGCCACGCCTATCAGTCCCTCCTATTTTTTTCCATACCTGTCTCTGCAACAGTATTTCCGTGCAAAGCACCTCCTGCGCAGTGAGCTGCGATTTCTGTCCTCGGGAAACTGCTTTGATGGTCCTAGCTCCAAGGGCGCTCCGAAGTCCTAAAATCTAGATTATTTATTTTACAGTTTTAGACAGAGCTGCATGTGCACGCGCATACATACTAGAATGTGAATTACAGCATCATGTGAAAGCTCTTCAGAGGACTGGAGTATTACGGCCGAGCGGTACTATGGGGGAAAGAGAAGAGCAATTTGACATTTTCTGCCCTTGTGATGAGGAGGTGGATGCAGTAGGTTTGAAAGGATTAAGGTAGGAGAAAACGGAAGCTGAAAAAGGAAACAGGCATTTTATACACATCTTCTCTTGCACTGAAACTTGTCACTTACTTCAACTGTTCCTCCTGGGACTTGTTCCATCTGGATGCTGTCTTCTGTCTTCAGTGTCATTCTGAACACATGGCATTAACAACTGGTTGCAAAATTTCAGAATCCCCCCCTTTTCTTTAATTTGGTGGTTGAATTGCATTGCTGGTTCATGGCAATTAAACTTATTATTACTACCAAGCAAGAATTATTTCATCTTGGGGGAAATCATTAACAACAAGAAAAAGTGCACACAAAGATGTGTGTGTGTGTGTGTGTGTGTGTGGTATGTATATCTATATACTTTCAATAGATACATATATATTTGTGCCTGCTGGTCAGCATTGACTCCTGTTGAGTCCCGTAGTTTTCTTGTCAGGGTTTTTAAAAATGGTTTGCCATTGTCTCCTTGCTAGGGCTGAGAGACAGAATGATTGGCTAATAGTAAACAAGCTGGCTTCATGCTTAAGGCAGGATTCCTGGATTCTAGCCTGATGCCTTAACCAGTATACCAAAATGGCTCTATTAAAATATAACAACAAAAAATTGCCAAGACTATTGGGCTGCTAAATGACAGAACATAAAAAATATGCTAGGTAGTGCCTACACAGTTAATATTTGCTTTCATCTTTGTTGGGGAGGATATATGATCTAGGCTTATGCCTGAAATAGTTTTTTTCAGGAAGAGAATCAAAGTAACTGAAAAACATTAGTCATATAATATGAAGTTATATGCCTACTTCCAAATTAAAAATAAGGAAATCCTGAGATTGGGATTTCGGGAAGGACTAAAGGACATTTTGTGTCACCTAAAGTTCATGACAATATGTCAGCATTGAATCCTTGAGATACTTGATGGCAAATATGCCAGTTTTGAATACTGGGAGTGGTTCTTTTTAATTTGCTTATAAGAGATTCAAAGTTAGGATCCAAAATAAGATGCCAAGTTCAGTAATGTTATCATAAAGGGACTGTTGAAGAGCTCCAAAAAGTTCCATTCACATTGGTTGAAAGGACCAAAAAAGGGAAAAAACAAATGTAGCTCATTGTAAGCAAGTATTTAGTTGACAGAGATTTATCCCCCCAAATCCAAACTTCACTGATATATTAATAGAATGAGAGATGAAAAAAAAGGATCAGGAAAGGGATCTTGGGATCATCACAAATCAATGAAAAGTTGAACCTCCTAGTATGTGGTTGCTGTAAAGTAAGGCAGATTCTATATTTGGACCATTGGAAGGGGAACTGTAGATAAAACAGGACTGCCTTATATAAATCAAGAGTGAGACCACGCATGGCATACTATCTATAGTTCTGGTACCAAATTGAAAAAAGAAAAGACAGAATTATTTAAACAGTGTAAAAAAAGCACAACCACCCCTCAAGATTAAGTGGTAAAAGCAGTTGTCCCCTCAGAAAATCATGATTTGAGGTATATATTATAAAGTATGGTATGAGCAGTGTGGTGACCTAGAAGTTAAGATGCTCACTTCCCATTTGGAAGGTTGAGAGTCCAATCCTAGGTAGCAGCAGATGTTTTTCTCTTAGGGCATAAAGAAAGAATATCTGCTGCAAACTTCACATAGGCATCAGAAAGGGCATCCAGCTAGTAAATGCTCAGCTGCATCCAGTTGCTCTGTCTCTAACCTGAATTAAGGGACTACAGGGTTGTAAATACAAATATTATATACCATATTTTTGGAGTATAAGATGTACCTTCCCCCCCCCCTAAAAGAGGGTGAAAATTTGGGTGGTCTTATACACCGAATGTAACCCCACCCACCCACCAGCCTCTACCATTTGGCCTCTGCCTCCCAGGAATTTACCTCTTTGCAGCAAACCGGGGCTTGAGGAGGCTTCAATAAGCTATAGCAATCCCTGCAGCCTCTAAACAGCTGATGATCTGGAGCAATTGGAAGTGTGTTTGCTCCACATGGCAAATTGCTGGGAGGCAGATTTTTTTTCTTGTGCTAATTAGGCTGTTTGCTGCAAGGAGGTAAGTCAACAACTATAAATGCCTATAGAATGTTCAAATTGTTACACTTTTTTAAAAAAAGACTGCTTTATTATTGTTCTAGACAACTTGACAAAGTGAAGAGGCTTTTTAAAATAAATGCTTGATCTGAGGAGGCCCAGTGCTATTGTTTTCAAAAGTGCTATTCTTTTAAATAGCAGAGAATAACTATACTTCCAGAAAGCACATTTTAACAGCATCTGTACAAGTATAGTCTGAAATATAACACTACAAACAGTGTATATTGTCTGTACTGTTTGTTGCAAGGAGGCAAATTGCTGGGAGGCAGAGATAGAGGCAGATATTTTTCCCTTGTTTTCCTCACCAAAAGCTAGGTGTGTCTTATACTTCGGAGTGTCTTATACCCCAGAAATATGGTATACATAGTGTAAAAAGTAGGTAAGTTTTCTCTTGTCCTAGTTTTTGATATAATCCATTGATATTACGGTAATATGCGGCAGTGCAGGACTGCAAAAGCAAAAGCCTTTTTTACATATGCTTGAGAAGTTTAGCATATACCACGAGCTTTCCGAGCATCAAATGTGAAGGCTCCTAATTTAGGTGATTTAAAAAAAGAATTTATAATGTCACTCTTCATAGATTGTCTTCTTCACATAATTTAAAACCAAAGATCTTCCACTGAAAGAGGAAAGAAATGTGTAGTATTTCTAATTTGAAAGATCCAGTGCTGATGCAATGAATAAAATGCTAGGCTAGGCCAGGGTGGGGTGTGTGTCAGAGGTTGTATGCCCCCGGTTTGCACCAGTTCATGCAAACTGGCAGTGGCGCCGCCATGAGGCTCCACCCACCCAACCTGATATCATCATGGACCTTCTGGCATGCACAGGTTATGCACATGCCCAGACATGCGCACTCTCACTACTGAACCGGTAGTGAAGAGAATAGGATATCATTTCTGGTGTGTATGTGAATTCCAGGGAGATCCAGACTGTGCCACAAAATGTCACTAATGGATAAAAATGAGGCAGTTACTCCCTTGTCAGCCCAATCTATCTCACAGGATTGTTATCAGAATATGATGAAGATAGATCCTATGGTTTTTTTTTAGATTTAAAAATTCGTAATTTTTATTTTAATAGTAAAATGAAGTAATATTTCAATCCCACCCACCAGTATGATCCAAATTCAGGAATCATGAGGTAAGGTTAAAACTTTGTAGGTCAATATGGCAGATCATGTAACTCTAAAGCTGTGGAATAAAAGTCTAGCTGAGAATTGATGAGGACTTTACATTTTCCAGTGGAAGAGAGGGAGTGGTCACGTGTGGGTATTCTCAAAGCCTGTTTGGTCCAAAGACTGAGAGCAAACTTCTTAAATACTGCTGCCTTTCATTCCTGCCCAGTTTCTTCTCAGTCTTTTGGTTCAAGCACTGTTTGAGAATTGCTGTCTAGGTAGGAAAGTTTATTTATTCAATCTGCTCTAGTATTTGACTGAATTGGACACTTTAAAAGCTCTTAAATTCTAAATTGCTGCTGCGGCCCAAAGGGACAGTCCTTCTCCCTCAGGCGGGCGGGCAGGGCCCTGTGGGGCGTCCATCCTCCCCTCTGCGGGCCCGGAGCCCTATCCCTATCCCCGGGGCTGCAGGGGTGCCATGCTCCTGTTGCAGTTGCAGGTGAGGTCATTTCCCCATTGTAGCGCCTAGCTCTGCAACACTTCCGGACCTCAGTGGAGGGCCGTCACGTGCTTCTCCTGATGGACAATGTGGCTATCAAGGCCCACATAAATCGTCAGGGGGGGACTCACTCTCGGGCTCTCTGGCTGGAGGCCCTGAAGCTCGGCGCCTGGGCGGAGAGGCACCTGTCATCTTTGGTGTCGGAATACATCTCTGGTCTATCCAACCATCAGGCGGACTGGCTGAGTCAGGTGACCCTATACAATGGCAAGTGGCAACTCCACCCATCCTTGTTTCGGGGGATGTGTCAGAGGTTTGGCATCCCTCTGGTGGACAAATGCACAGCTGCCTTGATATTTCACCCGGTTTCTGTCCCGGGCTGCGGAGAGCACAGATGCTCTCCGGAGCAGGTGGCCTCCTGGCCTACTCTATGCCTTCCCTCCCATTCCCCTCATTCCAGTGGACCCTCAGAAAGGTGGTAGTGGAGAGGGCCCTAGTCATCGTTGTGGCTCCTTATTGGCCCAGGAGGCCCTGGTTCACAGATCTAGTCCAGCTGTCAGTGGCTTCTCTGTGGAGGATTCCACAGGAGGAGGTGGTCTTGTGCCAGGGGGTCCTGATTCACCCGGAGCCCCAGTGGCTCCATCTGACCATCTGGCTCTTGAACGGCGGCTCCTGAGGAAGGCTAACTTGTCCTCCGGAGTCATATGTACCATCGAGGCTTCTAGGTGCCCATCGATGACTCGGATTTACAACTCCACCTGGCTGCTTTTGTTAGGTGGTGCTCCCCTCTTGGCATTTCTCCAGCCAGGGCCACTATTCCCAACGTCTTGGACTTTCTGCAGAAAGGTCTGGACAATGGGCTGTCACACAACACCCTATGGCATCAGGTGGCAGCTCTGTCTTCGGTCTTGGGAGGTGTAGGGTCTTCCTCCCTCTCTCATGTTCCCCTGATCAAGCAATTTCTTAAGGGAGTGGCTAATCTCAGGCCTCCTCCTATCCATAGGTTCCCTAAGTCAGATCTGCCCCTGGTTCTCAGGGCATTGATGGGGCCCCATTCGAGCCTCTCCGGTACGTTCATCTGAGATTCTTATCCCTTAAGGTGGTCTTTCTGGTGGCAATTACCTCGGCCCGGCGTATTTCCCCTTGGAGTATCCTCTTATTGTTTTTCCCTCCCTGGGACTAAGCTTGGGTATGTCCCACACGTGACCACACCCTCTCTTCCACTGGAAAAAGAACGTTGGTCTTACCTGAACATGTCTTTTCAGGGGAAGAGAGGGAGTGGTCACAACCCGCCCTGATTAAGTTGTTGGGGCCAAGGGGAGGTTCCCGGGGTTTTGTTGTTGTTGTTGTTGTTTTGTTTCAGTTCGGTGTTTCGCCTTCAAGGAAACTGGGCAGGAATGGAAGGCAGCAGTATTTAAGAAGTTTGCTCTCAGTCTTTGGACCAATCAGGCTTTGAGAATACTCACACGTGACGACTCCCTCTCTTCCCTTGAAAAGACACGTTCAGGTAAGACCAATGTTCTTTTTTGTTTAAAAGTTGTCCTGCTCCTTATAAGGCTTGGCCCTTTCAATTTAAGTAAATCCTCTCCATACTTTTGGGGAGAGGAAAATGCTGCAGAGAAAGATATCCCAAAATATTGATATCAACAGAGCAAAAGAGCTGTTGAATCACTTACAGATAGAAACACAAAGGAGAAAAGTGCTCAAGTTGGGATCTGGTTACATAATCCTAGGCAGCATGGTATCACGACATACTGTTCTAAGTTAAGGTACCACAAAGTGTTCACTCTTGTGCCTTTTAATGCCTTCCTTTCAGGAACATTGTTAATATGAGACATTGCCCATGTGGTGTGCATAAACAGCCTTTAAAAAATGCTCCTTTTGGGACATCCATAGTGCTATGATAGTGTCCTACTTTAAATATTTCCAGGTGCTCTGGATGATTTCGATGTATGCCATCTACCATACTTGCAGATGCACTCTGAAGTTTGGTGGCGAGTGTATTTGACTTGGTTTTGGCAACTTGCTTTGCACATATATTGTATTTTAGCACATTTACTGTATTTTTTCCTGGGTTTTTATGCCTTACAAGTTTACATATGAAATAGTATAAAAATCATGTCAGAATGTTAATTGAATTTGAAAAATATAATTAAGAGGTGGTTTGGA
The DNA here is from genome assembly GCF_051295495.1 of Thamnophis sirtalis. Classification (NCBI taxonomy): domain Eukaryota; kingdom Metazoa; phylum Chordata; class Lepidosauria; order Squamata; family Natricidae; genus Thamnophis; species Thamnophis sirtalis. The sequence continues at coordinate 114,322,210 of NW_028261385.1, read as the reverse complement.
ATCAAAGTAATTTAATTCCGGACGTACCGGAGGAAAAATTATAGTCTGGAGAATATCCAAGCGTATGTCTCTATTATGAGTGGAATAAAAGTAACATTTTAACATTTAAGTCTGAGCATGAATAAAACATAATGGATGAGTGTCTGCTATCAGAACAATCCGCTTGAGTCTGCTAGATATCACTTTTTACTAAAACATGCAGATGCTGAAAGAATTTATGACACTAATTAAGTAATGTGCCTCGTGAACTATGCTACACCTCAAATCATGGAGACAAACATTATTACAATGAATGGTGGAAGTATATTAAGTTAAAGCCAACTGTGATAGCAATAATCACTGAGTGAGTTAAAAAGTAACAATAAGTAGGGCAACAAAAATGTCCTGCAATAAGCAGCATTACCCCAATGCTTTGACCGATTATGTGCCATTAGGTCAGTATTGACTCTTGGCAAGTATATAGGCAGATGTTGTCGAAGACAAAGTGTCCCCAATCCAGTCTTTCAGATGTTTCAGTTGTATATCCATCACCATTAAAACTGAGTCCATCTACCTTGCTGCTGGTCATCTTTTTTTTTTCTTCCATCTTTTCCAGCATTGTAGACTTTTGTCAGGAAAATCACTTATAAAGCCCTTCATGGTATTGGACCTGGGTACTTGAGAGACTGCCTGCTGCCAATCACCTCCGCTAGACCGATTAGATCCCACAGATTAGGCCTCCTCCGAATTCCATCCGCCGGCCAGTGTCGACTGGCGACTACCCGGAGGAGAGCCTTCTCTGTGGCTGCTCCGACCCTTTGGAACGAACTCCCCGTGGAGATTCGAACCCTCACCACCCTCCAGGCCTTCCGCAAAGCTGTAAAACCTGGCTGTTCCCACAGGCCTGGGGCTAAAGAGCTGTTGCCCCCGTCTGGAATGGTATGATTGTTGTGTTTTTAAATTATGTATTGTTATGTATCGTTTATTTTTTTGTCTGTACCCCCCCCCCCTTCCCTGATTTGATTTGTTAGCCGCCCTGAGTCCCCTTTGGGGGAAAAGGGCAGCATATAAATATAATAAATGAAATGAAATGAAAATATTTTGGAAATTAGATGGATGCTCAGAGAATAAAATTGAAATTTAGGATGTGTGCAGTCTGAATGGAGACTGGAAGTGATGCTTGCTGTTGGAATTAAAAAAAAATGTTTGGAATAAAACAAGTATCACATTTCACATTTGATAATTTAGTTTAATGTCAGCATTAGAAAATGACATCTGCTGCAATAATAGCCAGGAAATAGACTTTATAACTTTGAAGATTTCAGTAACTTCTCCCATTTCTAAGAACACAATTAAAGGATTGTGCTGGATCTGACCAAAGGCTTAAGTAGTTTGCTATGATGTTCAAGGTTCTGGACTAAAAAAAAAAAAAAGGAAGGCTGTGAGTTTAGTCCTTCCTTAGACATGAAAAATGATTAGATGATCGTGATCCATTCATTCACTCTCAATTCAACCCACCCGCTGGATTGTTCTTCTGTAGGCAAGAGGATGCAGTAGTTCTTTGTTTGTTGTCCCAAATTGTACAGATAAAGCAGAATACAAATCTAATAAATTTCCCTTCCTTCAGTGGCCAATTTGAAGAAAACTTTCCTAATTGTATCAGTAATTGATACTGAGAAATAACAGTATTTGCCAAGCACAGCAACTTGTTAATCCTGAACCAAAGTTTCCTGCATTTGTCTAGAATTAATATATTAAGCTAGGATGTAATATGGATTAATAATGTATGGTTTGGTATATGAAGGGATTCAGCCATTGTCTTAGCATTTTGTGTGAAGTAAGTTGTAATTGTCAGACTGCAGGAACTGACAATGACATTCCCAGCAATGGAGTTGCTTATGAATATTTTCCTTTATTGTTCTTCACTATAGACAGAATCTTGCCAGACTAAAGCAACTATTTGTGTAACTAATACTTTCGGAATAGCAAGGTGTGGCTGTTTTAATCCTCTTCCTGCCAACCAAATTTTCCAAGTCTGCTACCTTTTTGCCCTCTGGAAAGCAGCCTCTCCCTCCTGGGAATCCAAACTACTTATCATCCAAATCAGTAGACATAAGATCTGCTTGGATATAAATTAATATAATTAGCTCTTAATATGCTGCGTGGACACATCAGATATACAATCTAATCAACCTTTAATATACAATACTGTAAATCTATCCTGTTTCTGATAGTGAAATACTCTCTGTAGTTTAAGTATTAGCATACCTCCTTCAAGGACCCTCAATTTAAATCAAGAGAAAATGGTATGAGGCGAGAAATAACTGGTCAGGAAAAAATAAAAGGAGAAACATGGTCAATAAGTTTAGAAGATAGCCAACCTTTCCTAAGCAAAGGCTTATACATTTTTCAGGAGGGATATCTGGAACCCTTAATATCACCTTCCCCTATTCAGAGACACTTACCAACTGCAAGACATGAGTGAAGGATATGGAATATCCATGTTTTCTTATTTCAATTTCTCACTATTCAGATTAATTGGATGATTTCTGGGAGTTTTCTGATCAATTTGGAGCCCTGGTTTGGAGCTAGTAGCAGAGCACTGAGCAAACCAGTATTATCAGGCACTTAGCAAAGGCGAGGACAAAACGTACGTAGATTGTAGAAATAGTTATCTGCTCAGCAAACTGCTGGAAGGTGCTAATTTTTTATTACTGAGAAAGAGTGCTACTGAAAACATATAGACACCCAACATGCTAGCAACAGATATAATATCACCATGTAACAATGTGGAAAGCCTGGGAAATGTGCCATGTGCTGTAAATCAGCAGATGAAGACTATCTAGCAAAATGTCTTGCATAGAATCCGAAAGAGGTGGAGAATCTGTATACAGAGAAACTACAAATACTTGTTTCTTGTAGAGCATCTCATTTTGAGGAGCAAATACAGTGAATATTGCATGCATTGGAATTGCGGAAAGCAAATGTGCCGACTTCAGTCTGATGGCATTAACTGTTCTCTTAACTATGATTGGGAAGCTGCAATTATTTAAAAGCAATTTCTTCAGCTGTATTTCATGGAAGAGGGCAAAAAGATAGCAAAAATGCTTTTATATAATAATGCCATTTTCCAACTTTCCTTTACCTTGTATTTCTACATTTTTTCACATATTAGCTATTCACAAAATACCTTTATTAAAGAGCTGAAGCTTTGTTTCAAATCGTAAGCTGGTCCCACTTCCAAATGTTGCTATTAACTATAAACATTTAATATTGATGCCAGAAAATTAAAATAGCTGTATGTATGGAGAGGCAAATAGAACCTATAAACGAAGATTTTAGTTGTATGAAACTATGATTTTATAGAGACTGTATCTGTAGTATTCAGAAAGACAGCAAACTTATGAAGAAATTTTTTATTGTAGACCATGTTACATTGGAAAGAAGTACAAATAGAAACAAGTGAACACACCAGCTTATCATTAAATGTTCTATGTTCTATATGACCGCCTGCTATTCACCTCCCAACGACCAATAAGATCGCACAGGTTGGGCCTCCTCTGGGTGCCGTCGACCGGACAATGCTGGCTGGCGGCCCCCCAGGGGAGGGCTTCTCTGTTGCTGCACCAGCCCTGTGGAACGATCTACCTGCAGAGATCCGGACCCTTACCACTCTCCCGGCCTTCCGTAAAGCGACCAAGACCTGGCTGTTCCGGCAGGCCTGGGGCTGTTGATTAATATCCAGCCACACTTGATTGAATGGATGAAGTATTAATTTTAATAATTGTATCTTTTTTAAATCTTTTAAATGTTTTTATTTTTGCTGTGAGCCGCCCAGAGTCCCAATGGGAGTGGGCGGCATACAAATTTTATTAAACTAAACTAAACTAAACTATGTAATGCATATGACTCTTAATCTTCCCCTTTCTGCCCTATTTCTAATTGTGCTAATTTGAAAGCAAAGACCAGATTGATTGTTTAAAGTCGTCTCTGACTGATTAAAACAATTTGACATTATAGAGCCAAAGAAGGCTGGAGGGGGGAAAGGGGGTGGGGAGTACTGGTTCCATGAATTTCAGAGTTGCTCCCAACCATTGCAGGGCTGAATACAGCTCCTATGGTTTTTCTGCAATTCTGAATTTTTATGAACATTCAGTGTAGTATTTCAAGAATAAAACTGAAAGAAAAAATAGAGCAAGTGCAGATTTTCATAACTAGGAAACCTCTATTTTATTATTGGCAAATGTTCATTTATGGCACATTTTAAATTTGGAAAAGAGGAGAAAAAATAGTTTACAGATAGACCCAGCATTATTTAGACACTGTTTGCTTATTGCTTTTAAAGAAGATTCCAAAACATGTTAAATACTGGCAACTACCTGATAAAGACAATTATCTGCTACTGTAGTTAGTAGCAAGTTAACAAAAGAGAAACAGTGAGCAAAAGATAAGTAAAGTCATGAAAAGTATGAGGGCGAAATATTGCTATTTTACTCCAACAGTAGAGAATATGTGTCACTTAGGATTGAACTGTTGGGTTCTTGATATACTCTGAGCTTATTTCCCTGCAGATATTTCCTGCACTCATATTACCTTACCTGATAGTAAAATGTCTGCAGAAATAAAATATTTTAGAAAGATAAAACTGTTCTTAGCCTACAATACAGATTATAAATTCCCCAAATCCAGATAAGGAATGTCCATAAACTTATTTTGCTTTCATTCTAGTGCTCCAGTTGACCGA